>NC_036848.1:35245221-35324782 GCF_002910315.2 Salvelinus sp. IW2-2015 | reverse complement strand
TAATCTCTTTAAGTGTCAATCTTAGTAGTTTTACAGGAGACAACCACAACGTCACTGACTTTCACCAATCAAAGAATTCAACCAAGCGGAGAACTCTCCTTGATTAAGAATGATAGACTCCCCCAGCGGATTCAACCAACTCTTTCATCATTTATAAAACAACAGCGAGCAACCCTCGAGCAGAAGCAGCAACCTTCACACAACTAGTACTTCTCATCATATTAAGATAAATCACCCAGCTTGAATACAGGTGGACGACGACAAAGTGCCAACCACCCTCGCACAACCCAGAAAACATCAGCACACGAACACACCACCTAAAACACCTGGATGAGCCGTGAGGGAGAAGAACGATATCTGCAACTTAATACAGTAAGTGAGTAACAATCAAATACAACAAGGAAGAAAAGAGCAGACAGGGAAAGAAATACAGAGCACTAGAGAGAGATCCAGACTAGTTCATGAGGAGAGGGAACGAGGAATGGGGATAGATGCGACTACAGAGAGAGAGAAAGGATGAGGGAGGGGCACTTGCAGGTGGTAGAGGTATGGATGCTGGTGTTATCAAGGAACTAACCCAACATAGGGAAGTGCCACCCCCAGAGACACAGCTACGAACACCCGCATCCGCACCATCACAAAGTCTGCACCGAAAACAGTCCAACACCAACCCAGACGCATAAACTACATCACAATCAAACAGAAAAAACCCAACCCACAAACTCCACCCCTCTGAGCCCCCCCCTAGCAAGCACCCTGATAATGCCCTCTGACCCCCCAACACCCACAATTGAGACAAATCACAAGACCAAGATTGTCTCTATCTAATGGACTCTAATGGGGCTAGCTATATATAGAGTAGGATGAATTTAATAATACTTTCCCACAACAACAGGTGCTAAACTCTGTGTCAAACCTCCATCCACCTTCTGTCTGAACAAAAAGTATACACACTTATGTTTGTCCCACAATAATTACACCCCACAGCAAGTACGATGAAACGAACCTGAAACAACGAAAGGCCCAAATCACTAGACAGGTGAATCCAAAAACTTCTTACTTCAATTACCCACGCAACAAGATATTACAGTAAAACGAATTACACATACAGACAGTCTCAAAGCGAATTCACACCACTAGCTGCACATACAAATCATACCTTGACTATAAATAAACAGTTTTAGGCAAATGATATCAATGTTAAAGACATCAATCAACCGAAAGAAACCTAAAATCCTGATGTATTCAACAATGGTATCGGTCTTGTCAATGACTTGCCCTTCATACGGTCTGCAATCAGTAACCACTCATCATAGACTGCTGCCTGTGATGACCAACAACTGTGGAATGTTCACCTAGTATATATCGGAATTTACCTACCCAATTCATATTGTAAATTTCAAAACCAATTTTTTCTTTCGTTGCAACCCATCCCCTCTTCACACTCGGAGCTGAAATATGTGTCTCTAAGAATGCCTCATACATTTGGCACACAAGTCCACTGCAGAGGTAGGAAGTTCGGCAAGCCTTCAAGTTTCCACCTATGCCCACATCTTGCCGGGATTGCTAAGACGCTCGTCACAACTGCAGCCACACTGCACTACAGGAAATGCACATAGCCGTCTCAGATCCATAAACACCCCCCTAGATGGGGAAAGACAGTCTTTGCCTCCAGCCGCACAGCTATTCATCAACATCAGCTCTACGCAACTACCCCCCTGCTATCACCCTGTATACAACCCCCACATCACCTGCCCACAACCCAATTTATGCCCTCAAATCTCGGTATCCTATGCCACTCAGTGCCCTCCCCAGACACCCAATCCCCAAAAAGCTCATCAAAGCCTATGTCACTAACGATCTATCCGAAGTATCTGACGCGAGGGGATCGCAAACAGGCCCAACCCCCACTCTTACACCCGCAGCAACTCACAGTGGTACCAGTATGCTACAGCAGGCTTACTTGACACCTTCAACTGCCTACAATACCACACGGCCACAACATTGACACTTTATAACAACCTTCACTTATATCCTTAATATCCAAGGCCTGATCATCTTGCCTTCCGTAAAGACAGAACCCGACTCACCAACAGAACATCGGAATGCAGACATGTCATCCCTGCAAGAAACTGTACAGACGGATCATCCATGTGTGTGACTTGCTCCGTCTTTATACCAGGATAGTACAGCAACTACTACGTTCGGTGTGTTTGTTCCATCCTTTCCACATCATGTCACAAGATTTAATTAACTCTTACATGTTAGCAAATCAGGGTGAGTTGGAGGTGGAAATGCTTGCTTATGTCCTGGGAATCTCTGTCTAAGTGTGTTTGTTGTGAACAAAGGCCCCCAAGACTCAGCTGACTTATGGGAAGCACACTTCCCAGTTCACTCTCCCTAGACCTTGCAATAGGTTGACTTGCTTTGTTAATAATGGCTGGAATCGCTTCACTCTTCAATACTTATAGATGTTGTAGAAATCAATATAACCGCAGGCTCTTATTCTGGGATTTTATAATAGTGACGTATAGCTTATTCTGTCTCTAACATGCCATTATTTTTCGGTCACTTTGTACAACGGAGTATATTTTGCAGATCTGCATGCGAAGTATTCTCTCAATTGTTTTTACCATTTGTAAATCTTGTTATAAGGAAGCGATCCCTCCAACCTCACAATCCATAAATGCTTCAATATAGGCCTCTATGAAAACTGATGCAGGAAAGATATTTTATAGATCTCAAGATCCTGAATCTCTCCATTTAAATTATGTTCCTTTATTGATGTGGAACTTAACCTAAATGCCCCTTCTATGCCTGTCCTCCCAGACCATCTCATCACACTTTGGTGGAATTACCTGTGTGCTGATGTTATTACCGAGAATACTCCCGACAATTGATTTATTGTATGTAGACTCCTTCATCTTTGAATGAGTTCGCTCTTGTCAGAGGCCGCCCTGAGATAGACAATTATTTTTCCTGTCGAACTGGACCTTTTATTTCCTGAGCTACTCATATTCTACTGAATTCTCTCAAAGGCCCCACGTCTGTAGCAGAAGAAATCTTGCAGAAAATCAGTGCCCATGCTAGGCCCTCCAATGGTTTTGACAAACACCAGATCACACAAACAGTAAACATTTACTTCTATGTACATAATAGGGGATTGACCGCCTGATTTGCAGATTTCTGAATGCCCTCTCCAACTATAACCCTTCATGTGAGAGCTAGGCCTAACATGCATCCGTCCTCACCCCAACGACCCTGTGAGACGAAATTGGACAACACGCTTTTACCGTATTCGCAGATCGTAACCAACCCAATCATGTTGTTTGTGTACACTGCACTTCCCACCCTAAATTCGTTGTTTCCCCACTAACTGCCCACCTCCACTCAATTTGATAGCACACCCTCTATCCAAATATGATCAAAGCACAACTATTTTAACCAATAGACAACGCTAAATGACCAAAGACCTAATATGACAGCATAGTGTGTGCTTTGTTGTCAATTAGGGACAATGATCATGCTAATACCATTGCTCTGTTTACGTGCGCTAATTGTAACAAAGCATCTGTTACATGCCTCTAATGTTAACATCTTGTTTCCTCAAGTGAAGTATTAACGGAGTCGTGCTAATATAATCAGATTATTTCGCAAGGTCTGTTTGACGCATATTATCCACGTTATTCATTGGGTCGGAAATTTTCTCCACTTTCTATAGATTCGCTCTGTATCACATCCCTTGATCTCCAATATTGAAGATGCCCAGAGATTCTAACGGGCTATGGTGAAGATTTACCTATAGCCCATTGAATTTTGTCTGTAATTTGATCATTTCATTAAGATCCATTCAAACACAGCCTTATGTATGAGGTTATTTATTTTTCCTTAAACTCGTCGAAGTATGATAGATCCAGTTCTTATCTTTATGGTAATTCCAAGATTGTCATTTGTATCATTGGTATTGTTTTTGCTTTTTTCTCTTTATTAGAGCCAAAAAGATTGGATAAGGGTTACCCTACTAATCCACTTTAGGATGTATTCTCCCTTTTTGTTTTCAAGACCCTGTTTTGCCAAGTATTCTTTCAGCCGCTTCACAATAGTCGGGGTTACAGATCTGTAATGATCTTCAACCTCGATTAACCACATGGGACAAGCATGATTCTTCGACATCGCTGGTCCTTCTACTTCCGTTAGGAAATTCTACTGGTATTTTTTAGTTATTCACCATTAGTGAAGCGTAGACTTCAGTCTCCGTAACTCGTCTCTATGTTAATTAGGTTGACATTCTTCTCAACTTTATCATAGATGTTTGCGCTTGATCTATTCCAATCACCACTTTTGCATTTTCAGTTTCATTCAGGCTTCTATTATAGAGTAGAAACCATGATGAGTTAATATGGTTTAATTAGATAAAGTCTGAGATGTCATAATGTAAACTGGTAATAAGATTTCTACTGCAATTGTACACCTTTCACTATTTCAGGAATCTACCAGTAAGTTAACTAAAAGCATGAATTTGTTTCGCTAATATTAATTTGATACAATTTATTCCAATAGACAACCAGGCGCACAAGTCCTTTCAATCATCCGCTTATACATTCCTTTTATCTTCCGTTTTCCTTATGGACTTTAGACCCTCGTGATGCTTGATTATTCCTCTGTTCAAGAGACTGTGATTTTGCTTGTGTCTGATAGGGTGTCATGTGCTGATGTGAACGCTCTGCAAGACTCTGGTTGAGGTCTAATTGAAAAGTACTACAGTGTAACTGCCAAAGATGAGCTATAGTGAATCCTACCATTAGGGGAGTCCCTCAAGCTCACATTGACTTTACATACCCAGCGTGCACAGACGCTGCAGGAGTTTACGCCGTTTTGTTGTATGTTGTCTAATGTTGTGCCTAGGGGGATATGGGGAGGAATCTGTCACCGTCCCGGTAGTGTTTTCCCCCCTGTGCGAGGTGTGTCAGTTCTTGTCCAGTTCTGGCATTTGGTCGCCACAGACTAATAATGTCCCTCCTGAAATCATTGATTTCCTCATTCAGGATGGAGAAAAAGGCCCCCCCCCTGTCCCCTTCATTAAGTAATGGGATTCTAGTGGCGATATAAGTAGCACACAGAGGACATTTTTCTCTTGTTAAGATAATTCCTTTTGAAATTCTAGCCAAATTGTGAATAATAGTTTCCTGGTTTTGATATTAGTTTAATGGGAGTGTTAAGTCTGCCTCTATACCAAATTAGCATTCCCCCTGAGGTCCATTCCTCTGTTCCACACCTGTAGTTTGGTGATGGGACATACCAGTTCTCTGTAACCTAGAGGGCAACAGGTCCGTTCTCCTCTTGTACCAGTTTCTTGCAGGATGACATGTCTGAATTACCGATTTTCTTTGAATCCGGGTTCCTGCTCTTTAGCCAAAGCAGATGACCTCAGGCTGGGATATTCCAGTATGATATAGGAAGTGCTTTTGTTCATAAAGTGTCCAATTTGTTGGCCTCGTGTGTTGCCTGCAGGCCATAAGTGTGGAAGCAAAGCCGCTGAGCATCTGGTACATGCCTTGGCTTGGCGAGGTAAGAAGTGGTTGGGCCTGGTTTTGCCCTGCTACTACCTGGCGTATGGTGTGAGCTCCCATTTGCATGCTTTTGCGGGTGGGTGCATGGGTGGCAGGATGGGCATAGGTCTGATCTGGGGGCCTAAATTGGTGGGGCATGGTTGATGTGGGGGTGTGTAGTACACAGGGGGGTCTGGGGTGTCTCGCTGGTCCTGGTTGCTGTTATTATCTGTTGCTCCGTTGTGAGTGTGGCTGCGTTTAGAGCGATGTCTTAGATCCGTGCAAAAGGTGCCTGCTGCCTTGTAGAGTGGACCTAGTCATAGAGGCGTTCAAGTCCAGGTGGAGTGGTGGCCAGACAAAACATTTCGTTTTGAGGCACAGTCCACGGGATGATGCTTGCGTTACCCCGCTGTATTGTACGAGTGTGGAATCTTTTGTGTAGCAGCGTGAAAACCACTTTGGCGTTGGAACAGTAGAAGAAGCTTTTTCATTTCACTCCTCATGCTTGGCCACCTTTCCTCTGGTGCTCCAGGCGTTGTTGGCCTGTGTATTATATGTATGCGTTGACCTAGTTTGTCCTCAGACAGAACGGCTAGGGCGCATGTGTGTTTGGCACCAAGGTTTAGCCCACCTGTGTTTGGGAAAAAGTGTTTTTTTCTTCTATTATATTTCTCATTTTGAGTCCATAAGAAGACCAAATTGTGTCTTGTGTTTGTCCAGTGGGTGGGGTGGTGTCAGAGGTATCAGTGGCTGACGGGGGGTGCTCAGAGGGGTGAGCGCTGCTGGGCTTGGGGTTTTCTTTTGTCTGTTTTTGGTGATCGTTTCTATGGTCAGGGTCTCGTTGGACTGTTATCTCTGTTGTCGAGACTTTTCGGGGTGCGAGGTGGGGCGTGTTCTCTGGCGTCTCTGTGGGGAGGCCAACCTCCCTCAGTGGTGTTCTCTTTGTCACATGCCATCCCCTCACCTCTCCTCCTGTAGTCTGACCTCTCCTCATTCCCCTTCTCCCTCTCCTCCTGTAGCTGATCTTCGCTCCAATCCCCTCTCCCTTCACGTGTCTGTCTCTTCCTCTAGTGCTCATGTTTCTTTCCCTGTCCTGCTCTTTCTCCTGTTGATGTTGTCTCAACCACTGTCCATAGTGGCAAGATATTCTTTTCTCCACCTCCCTCTCCAGGGTCTGTTAAGGGTGTTGTTGTGCTGGAACTGTTGTCTGTCTGCTGACTGAGGTGTCACCCTGCTGTTCCAGGCTCCACCTGCCTTACTCCCAGCTGGGTGAATTTATCCTTCATTTCATGAGGAGAATACTCTGTAACTGGGAGTTGACTTGTCTGCTGAGGTTCTCGTTCTGATATGTGTTTATATGAATAAGACGTTCTCGTCTGACCCGGCTTGGGTGGGGTATCTTTATCAAGGAGAGCTTCTCCTGCGGGCAATCTTTGGATTGTGAAATTCCAGCTGAAGCGTTTGTGTTGCCCTGTACCATTACGTTCCAGACTATAGAGATTATATTGCTGATCTCCTCGTCCTCTTTCAGGAAGTCCTGAGTTTCCACCCTCGTTAAACCCCCTCTCTTAACAAAGGGTAGGGTGCTAATTATAGCACTTGGCCATGCCACTGAGTTTGGTAGTAAGAAAGTTTATGTTCCCATTTTTGTAATAGTCAGCAAAAAGTGTCCTTGATTTCCATAATAGCTTCATTTTGTGATCTTTTCTTGCCTTATCATTCTTACAATGAGCAGGTGTACTGGTTTTAATTACCTGTCTGAACAGCGGAGTAGGCAGTTCTAAGCCTCCATTTGTTGGGTGATTATTCGACTCTCCTACCATTGTTAGGCTAAATGGGCTTGACACCTCTCACTTGACCTTAAGTCAGATGAATTTATTCAAGCTTGGCAGATTATGTTACTATGCCAGATCCTTATAAAGTAATTCATGTATTATTCTTCTTGGCTTTTGGAAATCAGAATATAAGTTTCAGACTATAACTTTCTCACCAGTTCCAGGATTTGGGTGTTGTTACTCAGTTCTGTTGTTTCCAGAGAATTTTGCTGTATAGATAATTAATCCCTTGGTATTTGTGAACTTTTCATAGTGATTCTGTAATCCGTCAAAACGTTGAGGTTTCGAGTTTGATTTGAAGTGAGGGTTATGTTGTAGAGGTCACTCCTATGTGTCTGACAAAAAAATCCAAGTTATCTAACTCTAATGTATCTTTTTAAAAAAATGCTGAAAATGCAGGAGCTCATCTGTCGTACTCTTCTCATCTCTCTCTCTCTCTCTCTCTTCTCTCTCTCCTCCTCTCTCCTTCGTCTCTCTCTCTCTCTCTCTCTCTCTCTTCTCTCCTCTCTCTCTTCTCTCTCTCTCCTCTTCTCTCTCTCTTCCTCTCTCTCTCTCCTCTCTCCTCTCTCTCTCTCTCTCTCCTCTCTCTCTCTCTCTCTCTCTCTCTCTCTTCTCTCTCTCTCTCTCTCTCTCTCTCTCTCTCCTCTCTCTCTCTCTCTCCTCTCTCTCTCTCTCTCTCTCTCTCTCTCTTCTCTCTCTCTCTTCTCCTTCTCTCTCTCTCTTCTCTCTCCTCTCTCTCTCTTCTCCTCTCTCTCTCTCTCTCTCTCTCTCTCTCTCTCTCTCCTCTCTCTCTCTCTTCTCTCTCTCTCTCTCTCTTCCATTCCATTTCATTTCATTTAAGATGTCTTTATTGGCATGCTTACATTGCCAAAGCAAGTGAAATAAACAATAAACAAAAGTGAGAAGACACAAAACAACATCAACAAAAAACGATGATAAATTTAACATTGCACTCACAAAGGTTTCAAAATGAAAAATACATTTTAATTGTTTTCAGGTATGTACAGTGTTTTAGCAATGTGCAAATAGTCGTAGTACAAATAGTAAGGTAAGATAAATAAACAGATAAATATTGGTGGTATTTACAATGTTGTTTGTGCTCCACTGGTTCCCCTTTTCTCATGGCAATGGGCCAGAAACGTTGCTGCTGTGATTGCACACTGCAGTATTTCGCCTAACAAATATGGGAGTTTATCAATGTTTGATTTGTTTTCAAATTCTTTGTGGGTCTGTGTGATCTGTGGCAAATAATCTCTCTCTCTCCCTCTCTCTCACACTCACCCTCACACACTGTATGGGAGAACCCAGAGCTTCATATTTCACAGCAAGTAAGAGTCAATTCTATAGAATTGGTACACTGAGTGTACAAAACATTAAGGAAACCTTCCTAATATTTAGTTCTACCCAACTGTTGAGCGTGAAAAACACAGCAGCATTGCAGTTCTTGACACAAACCGGTGTGCCTGGCGCCTACTACCATACCCCGTTCAAAGGCACTTAAATATTTTGTCCATTCACTCTCTAAATGGCACACAAACACAATCCATGTCTCAATTGTCTCAAGGCTTAAAAATCCTTCTTTAACCTGTCTCATCCCCTTCATCTGCACTGATTAAATTGGATTTAGCAAGTGACATCAATACGGGAATGTAGCTTTCAACTGGTCAGTCTATGTCATGGAAAGAACAGGTGTTCTTAATGTTTTGTACACAGAGTATATCAGTGTAAATAAGTGTGTGTGTGTGTGTGTGTGTGTGTGTGTGCATGTGTGTTTAAGCAGGATACAGATACAGCCACACAGTTAATAAGGTGTCAACAATGACTGATGGTCAATTAAAACCTCTTATGGATCCCTTCATGCGCCAATCCCTTTAGCGGGATTGATTTGACAACATCCAGTGAAATGGCAGCGCGCCAAATTCAAACTACAGGAATATCAATATTCAACATTCACGGAAATCTGTGTAATACATCAAAATAAAGCTTAACGTCTTGTTAATCCAGATTTCAAAGAGGCTTTACGGAGAAAGCAGACCATGCGATTATTTGAGGACAGCGCCCCGCATACAAACACATATAAATCTGATTTCAACCAGGCAGGTGCGTGACAAAAGTCAGAAATAGCGATATAATGAATGCCTTACCTTTGAAGATCTTCTTCTGTTGGCACTCCAAAATGTCCCAGAAACATCACAAATGGTCCTTTTGTTCGATAATGTCCTTCTTTATGTCCCAAAAATGTCCAATTATTTGGCGAGTTTGATTCAGAAATACACCGGTTTCAACTCGCCCAACATGCCTACAAAGTATCTAATATGTTACCTGTAAACTTGGTCCAAACACTTCAAACAATGTTCCAAATCCAACCTCAGGTACCCTAAAACGTAAATAATCAATACAATTTAAGATGGAATAAACTGTTTCTAATACCAGATAAAAACAACGTGAAGCGCGTTCCAGTTCACGCGCACCAAAACAGTGGAGTCCACCTGGAGTGACACTTACAAAGAACAACAATATTTCTTCATTTCTCAAAAGAAAAACATCAACCAATTTCTAAAGACTGTTGACATCTAGTGGAAGCCATAGGAACTGCAACCAGGTTCCTCATAAATAGGGCTTTCAATAGAAATCAATTGGGAAACACAATGACCTAAAAAAAAAAAATTCCCTGGATGGTTTGTGCTCGGGGTTTCGCCTGCCAAATCAGTTCTGTTCAAAGACATTATTCTAGTTTTAGAAACTTCAGAGTTTTTTCTATCCAAATCTACTAATCATATGCATATCCTAGCTTCTGGGCCTGATTAACAGGTAGTTTACTTTGGGCACGCTTTTCATCCGGACGTGAAAATACTGCCTCCTAGCCCAAAGAGGTTTTAAAGGGATAGGATAGGTTTGTGCAGGTACGTGCATGTGTGCGTGTGTGCCTGCATGTCAGTGTGTTTGCATTCTTTATGCCCCACTTCCATTTCAGTCATTTCACTCAACCATCCCACATTGTTTGATGTTGTTGTGCAGTATTGCTGTTTACAGTAATGACATTTGGATGGTAGACATAATCTACGCTGATGATCAGATTACTGCATTGACCATATCCATTTTCATTTCTCATTTCATGTCTATAATACTGTGTTTTTATGATATGTATATGTGAATACCCCGCTCCAGGCTGTGTATATTTTGATTTGATGAACACTTTCTTGGTTACAACATGGTTCTGTATGTGTTATTTCATTGTTTTGATGTCTTCACTATTATTCTAATAGTAAAAATAGTAAAAATAAAGAAACACTCTATAATGAGTAGGTGTGTCCAAACTTTTGACTGGTACTGTATATACTGTATATACACACACTCACACTCATGTACACTCACACACACACACACACCCACACACACATACATACATGCATACATGCACACAAACACACACACACAAAAACACAAACACGATGGAAAAATAAGAAAGCTGCATGTTATTTTGTGTCAGCTAAACAGGAATTTAGGATTTTTGAGAAATGGGGGTGGAATAAGAATGTAGTTTTGCATACCACTCTAATTCTTTGTGTTCTCTGTGTGCACAGCAACATGCTGTGTGAGGGATTAGAGATAGATTTAGAACCCAGTAGCTACAGAGGATGATACTGAACTCCAGGCATGATAAACTGGCTGTGGTTGGAGTTTGTTTCACTGGGCACAAGCATGAGGCCATGCTGGTTCAAGCCCAACATGGTCAACACTGCTGCACACACAGATACACTCTGTCACCTTGGGCGTGTGTGTGTGTGTACCCACAGATGACGGCGTTCTGTATGTTAGCATGCATTTGTGTCTGTGTGTGTCTACACTGCTATTCTGTCACTCAAGGGCAGAGAGAGACAGAGCAGCTGAAGGTTAAAGAGATGAGAGATGATGGGACAGTGTTTTTGTCATTGGGAGTAAAGTTAAGAAATTGCTTTATTTAACTAGGCAAGTCAGTTAAGAACAAATTCTGATTTTACAATGACGGCCTACCCCGGCCAAACCCTCCGCAAACCCGGACGACGCTGGGGCAATTGTTCACCACCCTATGGGACTTGTGATACAGCCTGGGATCGAACCAGGGTCTGTAGTGATGCCTCTAGCACTGATATGCAGTGCCTTAGACCGCTGTGCCACTTGGGAGCTGAAATTAGGTTCCTCAACGGTTTTTGGGAGAGGCAGATGGTTCTATGTGGAACCATATTGATCCAAAGAACCCTTAGAGCCCTTCAATGGTTCTTTGTAGCTCAAAAAAGGGTTATTTCCTCTTTTAGTGATAATTAAAACATAGGGGCGGCAGCTCATTATAATATTATGGGGCGTGGATTGTCTACAGCGCTTTTTGTGTCATTCCAGTTTATCTAATCTGTTGTGCTATGCTGACTATGGCCAGTAGCAGTATCTTGTAACACACTCATGTATGGTTTTGTGGCTTGTCAGAATGATCACCTTAGTCAGTAATTCTCTTCACAGGAACCGCCAACAGTTCCAGAGCTAGCGCACCTGATTCATTTAGTGGCTCTTAATCCAGAATAAAATAAACTTGATGGTTCTACAAAGTACTTTTGAAATTGAGAAAGGATCTTTGTAGATCAGTAAATGTGTTTTATATACCCCCAAAAAGAGTTGCTACCATAGCAGAACCCTTTTTTGGTGCTATACAGTGAGGGAAAAAAGTATTTGATCCCCTGCTGATTTTGTACGTTTGCCCACTGACAAAGACACGATCAGTCTATAATTTTAATGATAGGTTTATTTGAACAGTGAGAGACAGGATAACAACAGAAAAACGCATGTCAAAAATGTTATAAATTGATTTGCATTTTAATGAGGGAAATAAGTATTTGACCCCCTCTCAATCAGAAAGATTTCTGGCTCCCAGGTGTCTTTTATACAGGTAACGAGCTGAGATTAGGAGCACACTCTTAAAGGGAGTGCTCCTAATCTCAGCGTGTTAACTGTATAAAAGACACCTCTCCACGGAAGCAATCAATCAATCAGATTCCAAACTCTCCACCATGGCCAAGACCAAAGAGCTCTCCAAGGATGTCAGGGACAAGATTGTAGACCTACACAAGCCTGGAATGGGCTACAAGACCATCGCCAAGCAGCTTGGTGAGAAGGTGACAACAGTTGGTGCGATTATTCGCAAATGGAAGAAACACAAAAGAACTGTCAATCTCCCTCGGCCTGGGGCTCCATGCAAGATCTCACCTCYTGGAGTTGCAATGATCATGAGAARGGTGAGGAATCAGCCCAGAACTACACYGGAGGATCTTGTCAATGATCTCAAGGCAGCTGGGACCATAGTCACCAAGAAAACAATTGGTAACACACTACGCCGTGAAGGACTGAAATCCTGCAGCGCCCGCAAGGTCGCCCTGCTCAAGAAAGCACATATACATGCCCGTCTGAAGTTTGCCAATGAACATCTGAATGATTCAGAGGACAACTGGGTGGAAGTGTTGTGGTCAGATGAGACCAAAATGGAGCTCTTTGGCATCAACTCAAGTCGCTGTGTTAGGAGGAAGAGGAATGCTGCCTATGACCCTAAGAACACCATCCCCACCATCAAACATGGAGGTGGAAACATTATGCTTTGGGGGTGTTTTTCTGCTAAGGGGACAGGACAACTTCACCGCATCAAAGGGACGATGGACGGGGCCATGTACCGTCAAATCTTGGGTGAGAACCTCCTTGCCTCAGCCAGGGCATTGAAAATGGGTCGTGGATGGGTATTCCAGCATGACAATGACCCAAAACACACGGCCAAGGCAACAAAGGAGTGGCTCAAGAAGAGGGACATTAAGGTCCTGGAGTGGCCTAGCCAGTCTCCAGACCTTAATCCCATAGAAAATCTGTGGAGGGAGCTGAAGGTTCGAGTTGCCAAACATCAGCCTCGAAACCTTAATGACTTGGAGAAGATCTGCAAAGAGGAGTGGGACAAAATCCCTCCTGAGATGTGTGCAAACCTGGTGGCCAACTACAAGAAACGTCTGACCTCTGTGATTGCCAACAAGGGTTTTGCCACCAAGTACTAAGTCATGTTTTGCAGAGGGGTCAAATACTTATTTCCCTCATTAAAATGCAAATCAATTTCTAACATTTTTGACATGTGTTTTTCTGGATTTTTGTTGTTGTTATTCTGTCTCACTATAAAAATAAACCTACCATTAAAATTATAGACTGATCATTTCTTTGTCAGTGAGCAAATGTACAAAATCAGCAGGGGATCAAATACTTTTTTCCCTCACTGTATTAAATAACAATGTTATATTGGTTCTTTGTAGAGCCTTAGGAAAGGGTTCTTTATGGCACTATACAAGTTACATTTAGAAACTTATGAGCATGGTTCTTTATAGAACCTTCAAAAAAGGTTCCATATAGCACCAAAAAGGTTTCCGCTATCAAATAATCCTTATTCGGCCCAATACAGAACAATTTGTTTTTAGTGTCTATACATTTTATATAAAAAGGAAAAGTAGCATATTTCTTAAATGTGTGCATCATTTTTTCCTCTGAGAAAACAAAAGCTGTTTCAAAGGGGATGTGGCAGATTTCAAAACTAACATACACCTGAGCTTCCTCCGCCGCTATATGCAATCAAGGAGAGGAGCAAAATCTTACCAAGCACGCCTAAAAAATGAGCCAGAAACAACAATACCATGCACCCGCTAGTGGTTGAAAGGTTGTCGGCACTCCAAAGATATAGTATTGTACTGTATTCTGTGGGGTGGAATTAAAGTATCATTTGAAATACAGCAATTCTTTCCCCAACCACAACATTTTCCCACAAAACATCATAATTGACAGTATGTTGCAGTAAAACGTTTCAGAGTATTTTGCTGTTGATAAAAACCCAAATTACTGTATAAATGACAGTTTTCTATTACAGTGTAGATTGAGTGTATTTGGGTGAACATAAACTTTGGTGATGTAAACCCATAGTGAATGTATTCGGGTGTTACGTGTGTTGTCTGTTGTGTGTGTGTGTGTGTGTTCACGCATTCTTAGGCCTTACAGGTAATATTTTTCTCATTACTTCCTAATGGCTCTTTAATTGTTGTTCTAAAGCAGGTTTTAATTGGTTTGTTAAATGGCACTTAGCGGCGTAGCCAGCAGTTCCTCCAACCTGGCGGCTGGCTTTGGGTCCTCCAGGTCTCAGGTGTTCAGGCTGATTGCCTGATTGTTTGTCGGTCTGCCTGCTCTCAATATATCAGCGCTGCAGCCAGTCTGTGTGTGTGTGTGCATGCGTGTTGTGCGTGTGTCCCCGGGAAAAAGGTCCCCCAGAATTGAATCCATATTTGACTCCACTGAATTATCCTGCTTTAACTTTATCTCTGTATTATATCTCTAATTGCCTCCCTCTGTCTTACTGCTCTCTCTCTCACTCCCCGCCCACTTTCTCCATCTCTCTTAAACAGGTGGGTGTTTTATATGAGCTGTTTTATTGATCCAACTTTTAATATGAGAGAGGGTGGTTTTAATATCACAACTGTGAGCTGTATAGGTGGGCGATGTGTAAAACCAGCAATATAATAAACTGTACAGTGCAAATATGATGAAAATATGAAATATATTTTCTATGATGTATATTCTACTTTAACAAAACGGTATAAGGCTTGAAATTACATATGCTTTCCAATGATAGTACAATCATATAATAACGTGATTTACTATATGATGTCACCTTCTTTATAACTGTAAAATATACATCTGTATGTTTAGTGTTAGAGAAAATGCACATATTTTCTGAAGGTCTCTCTTGATCAAAACTTCTTCCCCCACCCTGGAAGAGTCGGAGCTCAGGGAAAGACGAGTTTCCCACTAGTAATTACCAGTGGAAGGGGCATTCAAGTGGTAAATACCACCTTCCCAATTGGTTATGAACGCAGCATACGGATTCCAGGCATGTGCCTTGTCAGTGGCAGTGATGGAGGGTGCATTCCTTTGCTCAGCCGTTCTTGACCCATGCCAGATCTTATTCCTGGAAAGGTATTTTAAGTATCAGCTAGCTACATCATATGTTATAGCAATCTGGTTGCCCATGGCACAGTCGTCGACGTGACACGCCACCATTGGTTGATGCATGCAACGTCTGAGCAGGGGAACGTGGCCATAGCGTTCAGTCAGTTGTTGATGGACAGTCGGAAGAGCGAAGGAAATAGTAGACGGGACATCCCAGCTTCAAGTGGTGCCAGATTTCACAGCCTGAGACACACAGGCGGAAGATATATACTCCCAAGTCCATGAGAACTATGGCTATCGCTGAATGCAAGCCATTCAGATCTACAGTGTCCACAGATCAATTTATAACTGAAAATGTTGGTCTGAACCGGTACCAGAACCACGCTAGTCCCCTCTTTAATAACTGCTCATTCATTATCTCCATCATCATTATTATGTTTCTTTCTATCCTCCCATCCTACTCTTTTTCTCTCTTAAACCATATCTGCCTATCTCTCTCTTTCTTCCTCCCTCCCTGTTTCTTCCTCTCTCCCTCTCTTCCTTCTTCTCCCTCCCTCCTCCCTACTCCCTCCCAGTAGAGGTGTAATCATGAGCGTGATCAGTCATGCTGTTTGTCTCAGGGCTGAGTGAGGTATTACCTGAAGGACAGGGATGATTCATATCAACTCATTATAAAAACACGGAATAGAACCAGGAGCCAGAAACAGTTCTTCACTCACTCAAAGAACATTTTCAGAAAGTTAAGTGCATGTGCGTGGCTTTTCCATATAATATGATGTGTGGCTGGTTTCCTAGACCAAGATTTTGTGTATTCCTGGACTAAAAGTCACTTCAATGGATATTGGATATTCTCCCTTGAGCATGCTGTTCAGACCAGCAGTTGGCTTAACCAGCCATGATATATAAATACTCAGTATGCCTATCCCATTATCTCATCTCACTATGACACCCCATAGTCCATTCTCACCACTTTGACCTTGAGTGACAGGCTGTCCAATGAGAGTGCTCCATGATGGATGGAATTGTGATGGCGATGGTAAAAGTCCAGGTGAGCGTTTTTTTGTCATGAACCTTGTGGTCACTAGCTGGCACTGTCACAGTCTAAAAATCTGATTTGAACCTTAACCCTAACCTTAACAACACTGCTAACCCTAGTGCCTAACCCTAACCTGAAATTAAAGCACATTTTTACAATATAGCCAATTGTGACTTTTCAGCTGGCCCATCTAGCGGAATCAGTTCTGCTTTTAAGGACAAGACTCATCCCAATACATGTCGACCTGAGTTTACATAGCTGGCCAATAAATCGATGTTGCATTTTACTTTATGGGTTGGTTATGTAGGCTTCTACTACAGATAATAATGTGATTAGGCTATGTCTTCAAATATAACAAAAAACAGAGTAGGTCAGATTACTAGTCATTCCATTTAATACACCTTGATCTTCAAGAATAGGACTTGGAATGATGGAATATAGATTAGACAAACTTTTTTACCTTAGTATAACCCAAAAGCGAAGGACTTGTCAGCTGACTCTGTTGTTTATGATTTTGTTGTCATGGAGGATTGACCTCATTGCTTGGATTTGGACTGGCATGTTTTGAGCACTAGCAAAAAGAGCTATTTGCATTTGAAAAAGTATGGCAATGTGCTGTATTTGCTATAGACCTATTGTTTACGTTTTTGTTGGTGACTCTTTGATATATTGATAATTTGTAGCTGTTTAAGTTTGTCAAAAGTGCGGCGAGTTTGAGTATGTGTCTGTTACGCTTTTTATTGTCAGCACAAATTAGATTGAGCAATAATAATAATAATAATTGAGCCCTACTCTTGGTCTTCTTAAATGAAACCCTCTTTCTCTCGCTCTCATTCTTCCTCTCTGTTTATCTCTGTCTCTACCACTCATTATGTGCTCCCCACCCCCCTCTCAGTCTCAATTCTATTAAACTCAAAAGGTGCTTAATTGGCATGGGAAACATACGTCAACATTGCCAAAGCAAGTGAAATAAACCATCACAAATTAACAGTTAACATTAAACACACAAAATTTTCAAAAGAGAAAGACTACTAAAAAATGAGTGTATCGGTCCGGACCTGTACCGGCCTTCGGTCGATACACTAAATAAAATATAAAATAGCCTATAAATTAACATAAAATAGCTCACAGACAAATTCAACTACTTGCACCTTACACAACTTCCTGGCTCCACCTGTCACGTTCTGACCCTAGTTATTGTGTTAATCCTTTGTTTTGTTGGTCAGGACGTGAGCTGGGTGGGCATTCTATGTGTTGTGTTTCTATGTTGGGTTTAATGTGTTGCCTGATATGGTTCTCAATTAGAGGCAGGTGTTTGACGTTTCCTCTGATTGAGAACCATATTTAAGGTAGGCTGTTCTCACTGTTTGTTTGTGGGTGATTGTTGCTGTGTCTGAGTTTCTTACACCACAACGGTACTGTCTCGTTTCGTTCGTTCGTTCGTTCATTCATTCATTCATTCATTCGTTCGTTCGTTCTTTCCTGTTCGTGCGTTCATTGTTTTTTTATGTTCACAAGTTCAGGTCTGTTTAACGTCGTTTGTTGTTTTGTAGTTTATTCAAGTGTTCTTCGTGTTCGCCTTCATTTAATAAATCATTATGTCTACATACCTCGCTGCGTGTTGGTCCGATCCATGCTCCTCCTCGTCTGAGGAGGAGAACGAATATGACTGTCGTTACACCACCAGCAAGCTGGCAAGTGTGCAAGAGCATGTGCTGTGTGTGCAAAAGGTAGATGTACATGGAAATTGCAAGGGAAAATAAATAAACAGATACATTTAGGCCTAGGATATACAGTATATACTTTTGTGTTTGTTCTCCGCTGGTTACCCTTTTTTATCGCAACAGGTCACAAATATTGCTGCGATGATTGCACACATTTTGCTGCAATGATTTCACCTAACATATACGGGAGCTTGTTAATATTTGATTTGCTTTAAAATACTTTTTAGGTCCTTGTAATCTGAGTGAAATATGTGTCTCTTATATCGTTGTATATTTGGCAGGAGGTTAGGTAGTGCAACTCATAGCCTGTGTTCTCTCGAGAGCCAGGTCTGCCTCTCTCGCAATAGCAATAGTACATTGCCAATTTTCATTTTTTATCTTCTTAAAGTTTACTGTCAGGGACCATGTCTGACAGAACTAATGTAGCATATTTAGATTATGTTGTAGACCCTCTTTTGTGGGTGACAACAGAACTAGATTGTCTGCATACAGGAGGAATTTAACTTCCGTATCATGCAGGGTGAGACCAGGTGCTGTGGACTGCAAATTAACTTATACATTTAGTGCCTGAATTTAAAATGGATTAAATTTAGATTTATTTGTCACTGGCCTACACACAATACCCCATAATATCAAAGTGTAATTATGTTTTATTCAACCCCTTTGATAGGGCAAGCCTAAATAAGTCCAGGAGTAAAATATTAATGTACTTAACCAGTCACATATTAAGTTCCATGGACTCATTATTATTTGTGAAATAATAGTGTATAATTAACATGATTTTTTAATGACTACCACATCTCTGTACCCCACACATACAATTATCTGTAAGGTCCCTCAGTTGGACAGTGAATTTCAAACACAGATTCAACCGCAATGCCTTACAAAGAAGGGCACCTATTTGTAAATGGGTAAAAAAAAAACTGTTATTGAATATCCATTTGAGAATGGTGAAGTTATTAATTACACTTTGGGTTGTATCAACACACCCAGTCACTAAAAAGGTGCAGACGTCCTTCCTAACTCAGTTACCAGAGAGGAAGGAAACCATTCAGGGATTTCACCATTAGGCCAATGGTGACTTTAAAACAGTTACAGAGTTTAATGGCTGTGATAGGAGAAAACTGTGGATGGATCAACATTGTAGTTACGGTACTCCACATTACTAACCTAACTGACAGAGTGAAAAGGAATCAAGTACAGAATTTAAAAAATCTAAAACATGAATCCTGTTTGCAACAAGGCACTAAAGAAATACTGCAAAAAATCATTAACTTTTTTACAGCGTGTTATGTTTGGGGCAAATCAAATGGAACACATTACTGAGTACCAATATCCATAGGTTTAAGCATAGTGGTGGCTGCATCATGTTATGGTATGCATGCAATCACAGAATGGTGAGCTTTCCAGGAAAAAAGTATGGAATGGAATGGCACAGGCAACACCCTCAAGGAAAACTTGATTCAGTCTGCTTTCCACCAGATACTGGGAGATGGATGCATCTTTCAGCAGGACATTTATTGTAACCACAGGGGCAGGCAGGCTCGGGGTCAGGTCAGGCAGAGGTAGGTAATCCAGAGGTGGAGCAAAGGTACAGGACGGCAGGCCGGCTCTGGGTCAGAGACAGGCAGTAGTCAGACGGGCGGGTACAGGTTCAGGACAGGCAAAGGTCAAAAACTATGAGGACGAGAAAAAGAGAGACTAGGGACAAACATGAGTTGGGAGAAACCACTGGTAGGCTTGAACAAACAAGATGAACTGGCAACAGACAGACAGAAAACACAGGTATAAATAACACAGGGGATAATGGGAAGATGGGCGACACCTGGAAGGTGGAGACAAGCACAAGGACAGGTGAAACAGATCAGGGCGTGACAGACCCAAATATACACTGGAGTTGCTTACCAAGAAGACAGGGAATGTTCATGAGGTGCCAAGTTACAGATTTGACTTAAATCTATGCCAAGAAGTGAAAATGGTTGTCTAGCAATGCTCAACAAGCTGAAGATTTATTAAAAGAATACTGGGCATATGTTGCAGAATCAAGGGTGTTGAAAGCTGTTAAAAACTTACCCAGAAAAACTCACAGACTCAATTGCTACCGAAGTTGACTCTTACATGTATTGACTCAGGGGTAGAATACATATCTAATCAAGATATATTAGTGTTATACAGTGCATTCAGAAAGTATTTCAGACCCTTTCGCTTTTTCCACATTTTGTTATGTTACAGCCTTATTCTAAAATGGATTAAATACATGGTTACCCTCATCAATCTACACACAATATTCCATAATGACGAAGTGAAAACAGGTTAAAGAAAATTTTTGTATAAAAAAACCCAAACTTAAATACCATATTTACCTAACTATTCAGACCCTTTGCTATGAGACTCGAAATTGAGCTCAGGTGCATCCTGTTTCCATTGATCACCATTGAGCCAGTCCAAAACTTGATTGGAGTCCACCTGTGTAAAATGTAATTGATTGGTCATGATTTGGAAAGGCACACACCTGTCTATATAAGGTCCCACAGAAACCAAGCCATGAGGTCGAAGGAATTGTCCGTAGACGCTGAGACAGGATTGTGTTGAGACACAGGTCTGGGGAAGGGTACCAAAACATTTCTGTGGCATTCAAGGTCCCCAAGAACACAGTTGCCTCCATTATTCTTAAATGGAAGAAGTTTGGAACCACCAAGACTCTAAGTGCCAAGCGTCATGTCTGGAGGAAACCTGGCACCATCCCTACGGTGAATCATGGTGGTGGCAGCATCATGCTGTGGGGATGTTTTTCAGTGGCAGGGACTGGAAGACTAGTCAGGATCGAGGGGAAGATGAACAGAGCAGAGTACAGAGAGATCCTTGATGAAAACCTGCTCCAGAGTGCTCAAGACCGAAAACGGGGCGAAGGTTCACCTTCCAACAGGACAACGACACTAATAACACAGCCAAGACAATGCAGGAGTGGCTTCGGGACAAGTCTCTGAAGGTGGCCCAGCCAGAGCCAGACTTGAAACTGATTGAACATCTCTGGTAAAGACCTGAAAATAGCTCTGCAGCGATGCTCCCCATCCAACCTAACAGGGATTGAGAGGATCTGCAGAAAATAATAGAATAAACTCCCCAAATACAGGTGTGCCAAGCGGTATAGCGTCTTACCCAAGACAACTCAAGGCTGTCAACGCTGCCAAACGTGCTTCAACAAAGTACTCAGTAAAGGGTCTATAATACTTATGTAAATTTAACCTTTACTTACACCCATCCCGGATCTGGGAGCATCCTCATCAGTAAAAGCTGACTAGCATAGCCTAGCATAGCGCCACAAGTAAATAATAGCATATAAATACATGAAATCACAAGTCCAATACAGCAAATGAAAGGTAAACATCTTGTGAATCCAGCCATCATTTCCGATTTTTAAAATGTTTTACAGCGAAACACAATAGCCAAAGACTCAACCGCATATTTTCACCATGTTTCTACCGCATAGGTAGCTATCACAAAACCGACCAAAAGAGATATAATTAGTCACTAACCAAGAAACTACTTCATCAGATGCAGTCTTATAACATGTTATACAATAAAATTATGTTTTGTTTCAAAATGTGCATATTTGAGGTATAAATCATAGTTTTACATTGCAGCTACCATCAAAAAATATCACCAAAGCAGCCAGAATAATTACAGAGAGCAACGTGAAAATACCTAAATACTCATCATAAAACATTTATGAAAAATACATGTGTACAGCAAATGAAAGATAAAACATCTTGTGTGAATCCAGCCAATATTCCGATTTTTTAAGTGTTTTACAGCGAAAACACAAATATAGCATTATATTAGCTTACCACAATAGCCAAACACACAACCGCATTTATTCACCACATAGATAGCATTCGCAAAAAAACCAGCAAAAAATATAAAATGAATCACTAACCTTGACCAACTTCATCAGATGACAGTCTTATAAACATCAGGTTATTACAATACACTTATGTTTTGTTCGAAAATGTGCATATTTAGAGCTGCAAACCGTGGTTATACATTGTTGAATATGTAGCATCGATTTCACCAGAATGTCCGGAGCTATTTTGGGACACTCACCTAATCTGACCAAAGAACTCATCATAAACTTTACATAAATATACTGTTGTATGGGGCAAATGAAAGATACACTGGTTCTTAATGCAACCACCGTGTTAGATTTAAAAAAATAACTTTCCCATAACAAACAGCTTGCGTTATTGCAAGACAGCGCCCGCCAAAACGGCAGAGAATAGGAATAACATTTTCCACAGAAATACGAAATAACATCATAAATTGTTCTTACTTTTGTTGAGCTTCCATCAGAATATTGTACAAGGAGTCCTAGGTCGAGAATAAATCGTTGTTTGGTTTTAGAATGTCCTTTTCTCCTGTCGAATTCGTGCCACAATGCTAGCCAATGTTGATGACGTTCCTAGTTTCTCTCGAAGCAAAGAACGGAAAACTCCAAAAGTCCAAATAAACGTCGAATAAACTGATAGAACTCGGTTGAAAAAACCTGCTTTACGATGTTATTATCACATGCATCAAATAAAATCAGAGCCGGAGATATTAGCCGTGTATACCGAACGCTTATCCCAAGACAATATGGAGGTGCTTCCCGCGCCTAGGTAGAGAAAGGAAATTCTGGACACGTCATTCCAAGAGCTCTTGTTCGACCTCAGATCAAGCTAGACACCCCATTCCACCTTCCACTGCCTGTTGACATCTAGTGGAAGGCGTATGAAGTGCATGCATATCGATAAATATTAGGCAATTGAATAGGCAGGCCCTGGAACAGAGCATCGTTTTCAGATTTTTCACTTCCTGTCTGGAAGTTTGCTGCAAAATGAGTTCTGTTTTACTCACAGATATAATTCAAACAGTTTTAGAAACTTGAGAGTGTTTTCTATCCAATAGTAATAATAATATGCATATTGTACGATCTAGAATAGAGTACGAGGCAGTTTAATTTGGGCATGATTTTTTCCAAAGTGAAAACAGCGCATCCCTATTGACATGAAGTTTTAATATTTCCGTTTTATTATTTTAGATATTTGCTAAAAAAAATCTGCAGTTTTTTATTTGTCATTACGGGGGTATTGTGTGTAGATTAACGAGTGGGGGAAACTATTTAATCAATTTTCGAATAAGGATGTAACGTAACAAAATGTGGAAAAAGTCAAGGTGTCTGAACACTTCTGAATGCACTGTGTGTATATGTATACAGCTGACGTTGGAAGTTTACATACACCTTAGCCAAATACATTTACACTCAGTTTCACAGTTCCTGACAATTAATCCTAGTAAAAAGTCCCTGTCTTAGGTCAGTTAGGATCACCACTTAATTTTAAGAATAATAGAATAATATTAGAGAGAACGATTTATTTCTGCTTTTATTTCTTTCATCACAGTCCCTGTGGGGCAGAAGTTTACATAGACTCAATTAGTATTTGGTAGCATTGCCTTTAAATTGTTTACTTGGGTCAAATGTTCCGGGTAGCCTTCCACACGCTTCACAATAAGTTGTGTGAATTTGGGCCCATTCCTCCTGACAGAGCTGGTGTAATTGAGTCAGGTTTGTAGGCCTCCTTGCTTGCACACGCTTTTTCAGTTCTGCCCACAAACTTTCTTTTGGATTGAGGTCAGGACTTTGTGATAGCCACTCCAATACCTTGACTTTGTTGTCCTTAAGCCGTTTTGCCACAACTTTGGAAGTATGCTTGGGGTCATTGTCCATTTGGAAGACCCATTTGTGACCGAGCTTTAACTTCCTGACTGATGTCTTGAGATGTTGCTTCAATATATCCACATAATTTTCCCCCTCATGATGCCATCTATTTTGTGAAGTGCACCAGTCCCTCCTGCAGCAAATCACCCCCACAACATGATGCTGCCACCCCCGTGCTTCACGGTTGGGATGGTGTTCTTCGGCTTGCAAGCCTCCCCCTTTTTCCTCCAAACATAACGATGGTCATTGTGGCCAAACTGTTAGATTTTTGTTTCATCAGACCAGAGGACATTTCTCCACAAAGTACGATCTTTGTCCCCATGTGCAACTGTAAAGCGTAGTCTCTCTTTTTTATGGCGGTTTTGGATTTGCACTTTTCGCACCAACGTACATTCATCTCTAGGAGAAAGAACACGTCTCCTTCCTGAGCGGTATGACACTGCGTTGTCCCATGGTGTTTATACTTGCGCACTATTGTTTGTAGAGATGAATGTGGTACCTTCAGGCGTTTGGAAATTGCTCCCAAGGATGAACCAGACTTGTGGAGGTCTTGGCTGATTTCTTTTGATTTTCCCATGATGTCAAGCAAAGAGGCACTGAGTTTGAAGGTAGGCCTTGAAATACATCCACAGGTACACCTCCAATTGACTCAAATTATGTCAATTAGCCTATCAGAAGCTTCTAAAGCCATGACATCATTTTCTGGAATTTCCCAAGCTGTTTAAAGGCACAGTCAACTTAGTGTATGTAAACTTCTGACCCACTGGATTTGTGATACATTGAATTATAAGTTAAATAATCTGTCTGTAAACAATTGTTGGAAAAATGTATTGTGTCATGCACAAAGTAGATGTCCTAGCTGATTTGCCAAAACTATAGTTTGTTAAAAAGAAATTTGTGGAGTTGTTGAAAAACAAGTTTTAATGACTCCAACCTAAGTGTATGTTATCTTCCGACTTCAACTGTACATGTAAGCCTCAACCAATGTGACACTCATCTTTTCCCATTGAATGCAATGTATTGACATAAGCTTCAACAACAATGGCGCTCATTTTTTCCGCATTGAATGCAATGTATTGACATAGGCGTCAACCACTGTGAAGCTTCTCTTTCCCATTGACTGCAATGTATTGACACATAAGTGTCAACCCTGTGGCACTCAAATTTCCCCATTGAATGCAATGTATTGATTTATCTGGTGATGCTTATCTTTGTATTGAAATATGCTTCAATTTGGTGATGCTGATCTTTTCTCATCCCATTGACTACAGTGTACGGACATAAGCATGTGTTGTGATGCATGACATTTTGCTAAACCGTCACCGGATGACATTTTATTTTTATATCATGTTAGTGTGCATTTATGTGTGTGCGTGCGTGCGTGCAAGCCAAAAATAAATACAACAGGTCAGTCCCACTATCATTCATACTTTTATTGACGTGATAAAATCCCCTGAGTAGAGGGATGTCGTTTGTATTGGTATATGTAGCTTCAATTGCCCTATCCTATATCAGACACACTTATAAGTCTTTATTCACCTTCCTGAATAAAAGGCAGGAGGACTCCTGTGTGTGTGTGACAGATGTACTGCAGCGTGTCCCTGCTCTTTGCACCTGTGACCACAGGAGATGGCTTTGGAGGACTAAGGAGGGCTAGGGAGGGAACAGACAAAGCATTTAGTCTCATCTGTCATCAGCTGCACCAGTTGTGTGTGTCCTTATATTGTCTAAAAACAACGCCTTCGGAAAGAATTCTGACACCAAGACTTTTCCCACATTTTGTTAGGTTACAGACTTATTCTAAAATTGATTAAATCGTTTTTTCCCTCATCAATCTATACACAATACCCATGGCTTCCATCTGACCACTCTAACATAAAGGCTTAAATGGTGGAGTGCTGCAGAGATTGTTGTCCTTTTGGAAGGTTCTCCTATATCCACAAAAAAACTCTAGAGCTCAGTCAGAGTGACCATAGGGTTCTTGGTCATCTATCTGACCAAGGCACTTCTCCCCCGATTGCCAGTTCTAGGAAGAGTTTTGGTGGTTCCAAACTTCTTCCACTTAAGAATGATACAGGCCACTGTGTTCTTGGGGATCGTTAATGCTGCAGAAAAGTGTTGGTACCCCTATTTATGATAAGTGTATAATATTACATATTGAATCTTTAAAAAATCAATTACCCTGCAGTTTACCTATAAAATGGGCTGATGGTGAAGTAGACATACTTGGTATTTATATCACAAAAGAGCTCCCCACAATGAATTTCAATAGAAAACTTGTAAAAATAGACAAGATCCTGCAACCATGGAGAGTAAATACCTGTCTGATTATGGAAAAATCCCCCTGATTAACTCCTTAGTCATATCTCAGTTTACTCACTTACTTATGGTGCTGCCTACTCCTGATGATTTGTTTTTCAAATCATATGAGCAAAATATATTTAGCTTTAACTGGGACGCTAAACCAGACCAAATAAAACATATCTATCTGTATAATGAATATGAATTGGGTGGGTTGAGATTATTAAATATAAAAGCACTAAACCTCTCTCTAAAACCTTCACTTATTCAAAAGTTTTACTTGAACCCTAAATGGTTCTCAAGTAGATTACTAAGAAAAGCTCATCCATTGTTTAAAAATTGCCTTTTTGCCTTTGTGCAGATTGCCATGTCGGATTTTTTATTAATTGTAAATTATACTTTTTTCAAAGTATTTCTCTTTTTCCAACAAGCATTGCAGAGCTGGCTACAATTTCAATTCCATCCCCCTGAAAAGATAGAACAAATATTACAACAAATATTATGGCTGAACTCAAATGTGCTAGTTGATAAAATACCTATATTTATGGGAAATATGTTTGAAAAGGTTATTTTGTTCTTAAATTATATTGTAAATTGGAATGGTAGAGTTATGTCCTTCATGGAGTTATCATAATTGTACAGGAAGGTCTGCTCAATCCAAGAATACAACCAATTGATTACAGCATTGCCCCAAAAATGGAGGAGGCGGGTGGCAGCGGGAGGAGGTAGGGAACTGGTCTGTCTGCCCAATATAAAGGTTCAAAACTGGTGGAGGAAAAAAAATAGCATAAACAGGAAAGTGTACAGGTTTCATTTGAGGACCAGGATGTTGACAACTGTGCCATACAAATTGCAAAATAGTTGGGAAGAGATTTCTGATGTACTGTTTCCATGGTACAGGGTGCATGAGTTGATATATAAAACAACGCAAGATTCAAGACTTCGTGCTTTTCAGCTAAAATGATTATATAGAATTCTTGCCACCAACAAAATGTTGAATACTTGCGGCATTAAATCATCGAAGCTCTGCAGATTTTGTTGTGAGGATACAGAATCAATAGACCATTTATTTTGGTATTGCCCTCAGGTAGCCTGTTTCTGGTCTCAGGTTCAGGAARSGCTGAAAATGCATAGCATTGATCTAAAACTTACCCTAGAAATAGTACTGTTAGGAGATCTGGAGAGACCGGGTCAGTCAATTACTAATATACTAATAACCTTAGTAAAAGTATTTCTCTTCAACTCGCAATCTGTGGATACTATTTGATTAGATAGATTGAAATTGTACGTTAAACATCACAGCAGGGAGTGGAGTTGCTGTGCGGGAGATAGAATGATGGTCAAAGATAAAAGTTTAAAAAAAGTAAAATAAAACATAATTAAAAGTATGTTTGAATCACACTGATTCAAAAACAGTGTTTTTACAACTAATGCCGGTTTGCCTGAGTCTGATGCCGTGCAGGTGTTTGTACACATGCATATACACACACACACTCTCAATCAAATAAACACATTCAAGAACACACACATACATGTAATAGTGCCAGACATGCACACAAACATATACAGTTGGCATTGCTGTTATGATTTTAGTTGTCTTTGATGTCCCTTGTTTTACATTTATTTATTTCTTTTTGGCGTTGTTGTTTGCTGTTTTCTTCTGTCTTTCTTTTTTCTCTTTAGTTCATTCTCTTGGTTGTTGGTGCATTGGGGGGTTCTTGGGGGAATGGAATTAATTGTATTTTTTATTGTTATTTTTCTTCTTGGGGGGGGATGTGGGAGGGGTCTCAAATGGTTGAGGGACAGCTATTGGGGAACTGTGGGGGGATCTTGAAGGGTTTGGATTCATGTTTTTTGGCCTGGTGGGAGATCTGTCAACGTGCCCTTAAGCAGGGCATTGACCCTGGATGCTTCTGTGTGTTGCTCTGAATGGGAATCTTGTAACGGTTTTCTTCCATTTGTGAAGGAGAGGACCAAAATGCAGCGCGGCTAGTGTTCAACATATTTAATAAAGAATGTGTGAACACTACAAACAACAAAAACAATAAATGTGAAAACCAAAAACCGAAAACAGTCCTATCTGGTGCAGAACACAAACACAGAGACAGGAAACAATCACCCACAAAATCCCAACACAAAACAAGCCTCCTATATATGATTCTCAATCAGGGACAACGATTGACAGCTGCCTCTGATTGAGAACCGTATTAGGCTGGACACAGAAACAGACAAACTAGACACACAACATAGAATTCCCACCCAGCTGACGTCCTGACCAACACTAAACAAGCAAAACACATAAGAACTCTGGTCAGGACGTTACAAATCTGTTGGATGACTGGTATGATGTAGTTGTTGAGCGGCTTCGCTGCAAGTATATTGTATGTTTCGAATATTCAATAAAAAATAAATAAAATAAAAAACATCTCAAGGATGATCATTGGAAATAGGATGCACCTGAAATAAATGTTGAGTCTCATGGCAAAGGGCCTGAATACTTATGTAAATAAAGTATTTATGTTTTTAGGTTTTAATACATTTGAAAAAATTTGCTAAATTGTCATTATGGGGTATTGTGTGTAGATTGCTGAGGAAATTGTTTTATTTTATCAATTTTAGAATAATTTTAGAATAAGTAACGTAACAAAATGTGGAAAAAGTCAAGTTGTCTGAATATATTCAGAACCCACTATATGTGGGCGGGATGGTATAATAAAGTTGCCCCTTTGACACAAAAGCTATAGTGTGTTTTGTTATCTCACTTAAAACTGTTTTTACAGTATGTCCCTCAATATAAAAATGTGAACTCAATCAACAACGGGAAGGAGTCTATGTGCGACTCCGGGATGCTGGCCTTCTAGGCAGAGTTGCGAAGAAAAAGTTATATCTCAGACTGGCTAATAAAAAGAAAAGATTAAGATTGGCAAAAGAACACAGACACTGACAGAGGAACTCTGCCTAGAAGGTCAGCATCCCGGAGTCGCCTTTTCACTGTTGACGTTGAGACTGGTGTTTTGCGGGTACTTAATGAAGCTGCCAGTTGAGGATTTGTGAGGTGTCTGTTTCTCAAACTAGACACTCTAATGTACTTGTCCTCTTGCTCAGTTGTGCACTGGGGCCTCCCACTCCTCTTTCTATTCTGGTTAGAGCCAGTTTGCGCTGTTCTGTGAAGAGAGTAGTACACAGCGTTGTACGAGACCTTCAGTTTCTTGGCAATTTCTCACATGGAACAGCCTTCATTTCTCAGAACAAAAATAGACTGATGAGTTTCAGAAGAAAGTACTTTGTTTCTGGGCATTTTGAGCCTGTAATCAAACCCACAAATGCTGATGCTCCAGATACTCAACTAGTTTAAAGAAGGCTAGTTGTATTGCTTCTTTAATCAGGACAGCAGTTTTCAGCTGTGCTAACATAATTGCAAAAGGGTTTTCTTATGATCAATTAGCCATTTAAAATGATAAATTTGGATTAGCTAACACAATGTGCAATTGGAACACAGGAGTGATGGTTGCTGATATTCCATAAAAAATCTGCCGTTTCAAGCTACAATAGTCATTTACAACATTAACAATGTCTACACTGTAATTCTGATCAATTTAATGTTATTTTAATGGTCAAAAAAGGTGCTTTTCTTTCAAAAACAAAGACATTTCTAATTGACCCAAAACTTTGAACGGTAGTGTATGTCTTTGTAAGTTTACAGTCGCACTGTCTAGAGGATGGCTAGCCTACAAAACGTAATTGTAATATTAAAGTCAGTGTAAACCAATAACCTCACCACTGAATCTCTTTGCCTCCTATGCCTCCTCTGTGTGTACTGTCCCCTGCTATGTGTGTGTGCGCGTGTGTGCATGTCTGTTTGTGTGTGTGTTTGTGTATGTATGGGATTGTCTCTGACCCTCTCCCTGGCCTTTCTTTGCCCTGCGGTCTCTCTGACTCTATAAGCATTTATAATTTAAATGAGGGGTGAGGGGCTGTACTCTGTGTTTGCAGTTCACCTCCCTCTCCCCTCTTCATCCCTGCTTTATTCTGTATTTTCCTTGCTATCCTATACCCTCCTCTCTCCCCCAGTCATTCCATTACCCATACGTACACTGAAAACCTTGTAGGTAACTGACCAGGTCACATTACCTACAAGGTTGAACTGTCCTTCTCCTGACAAGGATCCTGACAAGGCCACACATCCGCACGCACAGAGACACCAAGGACAGCTTGCGGGCTCATAATGGGTGTTATCGTGTGTGTCTGCAGGGCTTGGTCCAGTCTAGTAATGTTCTGTCGTTCTGCTGAGTGGCTGAGCTACTAAATAGGTCCATTCTCTTCTCTATCGGTCTATTGTCTGTTGTAACTTGTACGCTGAGAGTCGGGAAGCAAGTTCAGGGAGTGTATTTAATAAATTAACATAGAACAAAACAAAAAACACGAGTAGCGTACAGACATGAAACAACGAAACAGAAACAATAATGCCTAGTGAAAGAACCAAAGGGAGTGACAGATATAGGGAAGGAAATCAGGAAGGTGATTGAGTTCAGGTGAGACTGATGAGGCGCTGGTGCGCATAATGGTGGTGACAGGTGTACGTAATAATCAGCAGACTGGCGACCTCGAGCACCGGAGGGGGACTATACGTGACAGTACCCACTCCTTGACGTGCGGCTCCAGCCACAGGACGCCGACCAGAGGGACGGTCTCGGGGACCAGAAGCGAGGCGCTGGAACCTGCCGAGCCAGCTGAGGCACGGGAGCCTGACGAGCTGGCCGAGACATGGGAACCTGACGAGCTAGCTTAAGCATTCTCGGTCGTGTCAGCCACGGACACATGACCGGCCAACCAAGTCTTGTAAACCTGACAAGCCAGCTGAGGCATGGAAGCCTGACGAGCCAGCTGAGGCATCCCCGGTTGCTCCGGTAGCGGCACCCGGACACGACGTCACCTATCAAAACAAACAAAAAACACTCCCTGATGCTCCCCTTTGGTGAGGCATTATTCTGTAACGTGTACGCTGAGAGTCAGGAAGCAAGGACAGGGAGTTTATTTCAAATCAAATCTATTTTTATTTGTCACATGCGTTGAATACAACAGGTGCAGACCTTACGATCAAATGCTTACATACAAGCTCTTAACCAACAATGCAGTTTTAAGAAAAATACCACAAAAAAATGAAATAAAAGTAACACATAATTAAAGAGCAGCAGTAAAATAGCAATAGTGAGGCTATATACAGGGGGTACTGGTACAGAGTCAATGTGAGGGCACCGCTTAGTTGAGGTAATTGAGGTAATATGTACATGTAGGTAGAGTTATTAAAGTGACTATGCATAGATAATAACAGAGAGTAACAGCAGCGTAAAGGGGGGGGGGGGGCAATAGTCTGGGTAACCATTTGATTAGATGTTCAGGAGTCTTATGGCTTGTGGGTAGAAGCTGTTTAGAAGCCTCTTGGACCTAGACTTGACGCTCCAGTACCGCTTGCCTTGGGCATGCGGTAGCAGAGAGAACAGTCTATGACGGTGGCTGGAGTCTTTGACAATTTTTAGGGCCTTCCTCTGATACTGCCTGGTACAGAGGTCCTGGATGGCAGGAAGCTTGGCCACAGTGATGTACTGGGCCGTACGCACTATCCTCTGTAGTGCCTTGCGGTCGGAGGCTGAGCAGTTGCCATACCAGGCAGTGATGCAACCTGTCAGGATGCTCTCAATGGTGCAGCTGTAGAACCTTTTGAGGATCTGAAAAGGTCTCATTTAATAAATGAACCTAGAACAAAACAAGAAACACGAGTAGTGTACAGACATGAAACAACGGAACAGAAACAATAACGCCTAGGGAAAGAACCAAATGGAGTGACAGATATAGGGATATAAGGAAATCTGTAAGGTGATGAAGTCCAGATTAGTCTGATGAGGCGCTGGTGCGCGTAACGATGGTGACAGGTGTGCGTAATAATCAGCAGACTGGCGACCTCGAGCGCCGGAGAGGGAGTATACGTGACACCTGTTGTGTATCTCATTTTAGAAACATGTACTTTCTCTCTCTTTTCCTCTCTTCCTCACTTTATTTCTGTCCACTCTGGAGCACAAACTATTCTGCCATTTCTGCCGTTAAAGAAGTCCAGCAGTTTACAGTAGAAAACAAAAGTCAACAACTGAAATGGCACACATACAGTAGACCTTCACTGTAATACAGTCCAATGAACTACTAATATTACACTACAGGCAGACATCCCAGATACAAATGCTTCTTTAACTGACCTTTCTTCAAATATCCTAGGAGATGAAGCACTACATTCAGAACGATTAAAGTTATTTCCTATGTTAAATCCTCTTCCCGCTGAGAGTTCACACTGAACCTGTGTTCAATCTGCAGATTCGGCTTAGCCAGCCTCATCTCTACAACCTCCAGCCTCTCCTCTCCAGGGACAGTTCCTGGCTGATTGCCCAACCATACCCACCTCATCTGGGCTTGGATGGAAGGGATGACCCCCTGAGCCTGGTGGAAGAAATCTAACCTGTGTTTGCATTTTGGGAAATATTTTGCCCAATTTGCCCAATGGGCCTGTCTTGTTTTTTTGGTCAAAACGATCATTATCTGGTTAATAACGGGGGCCTCGAGGAAATAAATTGTCCAGTGTGATATGCCAGGGCTGATTTTGATCCTAGTCCGCCCCTGCTTGTGATTGTGCTTGCGCTCGCTCGCGAGAGAGAGAGAGAGAGAGAGCTTGTGCATGGTACCAAGGTCAGTTCAAAGCTCTCGTTAAACTCTTGTTTTTCTCACGCCATCTTATTTCGGCTGAGAGAGAAATATGGAGAAATGATGAGGAGAGATGATTTTCCCATTAATTAACGGTTTGACCAATTTGACTTCTGATACAAATGTTTTGTACACCTTCTCCACATGTAAAAATGCTGAAGTTGCTCCAAACGTCACATTTCAACAATAACATTGACAGCCTGGGTTGCCGTGGTCAATTGTTTGAGCTACCTGCTACTGCTGCATTAGTTCAGAATGGTTAGGTTAAGAGTTAAGGTTTGAGATAGGGTTAAAACCCCCAAAATGTAACAAGTGTCTAGCACTTGGATTGAACACGCAACCCTCAGAGCCTGAGCTCGCAAGTTACAACCATCCATCACCTCTGTCTACAACACCCTAGCAAAACCCAAGCCAACTTGATGGTAATAACACTCACCGTTGCCCCTAGTGGTGGGTTTCTGAAGGTATTTCTCAACGTCCTCGGTACATGGATGGACATCCAATTTCGAGGTGAATCTTGAGCAACCTGGCTGGTTCCCATTACAATGCTGTTCACTGTGAGCCCCAAAGACAGAGGGAGAGAGAAAAAGGTAGAAGGAGAAAGAGAGAACAGTAATAGCACTCTGTTAATCTCAGGACAGATTAGATGAGTCTGAGCACCATTAGCTGTGTTTGCCCAGAGGCCACACACACCCAAACACACACACACACACACACAATGTGATACCGGCTTTGTGATTATAGACCAAGGCCAGAACTCAGTTGTTTTCTGAGTACATTCCTTCCACAGACTCCCCAACATACAATCAGCTGACTAAACGTTCTGAATACAAAGCTTGCCTGAACTAGGACAATGTGTGTGCTTGTGGGTGCATGCGTGCATACTTGCGGTTGGGTGGGTGTGTGGTGCTTTAATGATGATAACGATAGCAATCTACAGCAGGCGAGTTTTAATTGCCGCTTTCCTCCGGGCCATCAGAATATTTTATGTCTTAAAGACAGACACTTCCAGCACACACACACCCACCCTTCTTTTTTATTTTACATGTTTGCATTACAGTCTATGCACACTCACACAAACACACTCACACTCCAACACACAAACTTAATTTCCTCACACACACATACAGACTCTACACACACTCACACACTCACATACACGCTGCTGCTACTCTGTTTATCATACAGTATATCCTGATGCCTAGTCAACTTTTAAAATTTTAGGGAGGACAATTTTGTTGATGAGCATTTCCTTATTTCTATTACAGCATATTGGATGAAAGTCATTCACATGCCATTCACCCACCTCAATGCAACATCAATAGGTTTAGACTACTACATGATACTCGAATTTGCTCATCATGAGGTTGTTACAACCTAGCCTACAAATATAAATGTGTAACGTAGGCTCACGGGTCGAAAAACAAATTGGAGTAATCAAGGTGAGACAGTGACACATGCAATACTGTCTTGCACATTCTTGCCTGCATCTAGCTGATCAAGAGCGTAATCATTAGTCCAAACAGTTGCAAAATATTTTGTTCTGCATTTAAAGCCAGAGTTTCTATTGGACAAATTCAGATAGGTCCATCCCCGCTTTATTCCGTTTGAGAAACGTTTGCAACAGAATCGGCAGAATGAATACACCCCTGATCACCCAAACACACACAGTTCACTTTCATAGCAGCCATACAAACGGCATCATCACATTTACGTGCTTTCCTCTCACATTTTCCCTTCACTTCTGGACTTCAGTGCACAACACAGCATCTGTCTGTAACGAGGCAAAAAAACTCTCCAAGCCAGATCTTCATACCATAACCGCTAACCGTTGCACACAGCCTACATCGTTGTCACCATATTAGCCACCGTCATAGTCAACATAGGTACTAGAACTAACGTGTTAGTAAACCCACAATCCAATCCATGTGTACAATCACACAGTACAGTGTGCAGCAAGCAGTTTAGCAGTTACGTGAGTGGGCCCTTAGTGGCAATAAATTAATACAACTGAAAGCTTACCTTGACTTGGAAGAGTTGGAGAGTTGGATAGCCTTAGCCAGCTAGCTAACATACATAATATCACTCTCTGTTTGAGTCAGGTTGTTGAGTAGGCTAAATTAGCTGAATTAGCTAGCTAAGTGAAAGTGAAGAAAATACGACAAAATCTCTCTTCTGCTTTGCCTTATTTATTTTTTTAAATTAATGTTAAAAACTGTTCAAATATTGTCTTTCTCTCTCTTTGAGTCAACTACTCACCACATGTTATGCACTGCTAGCTAGCTGTAGTTTATGTTTTCTGTACTAGATTAATTCTCTGATTGTCACGAATGTCGTCGGGAGAAGGAGAGGAGGACCAAGGTGCAGCGTGGTAAGTGTTCATATTTTCATTAAATAACTGAACACTGAACAAAACAACAAAAATGACAAACGAACAGTCCTGTAAGGTGACGAAAAACACTAAACAGAAAATAATCACCCACAACTCAAAGTGGGAAAACAGGCTACCTAAATATGGTTCTCAATCAGAGACAACGATAGACAGCTGCCTCTGATTGAGAACCACACATGGCCAAACACAAAGAAATAGACAACATAGAACACCAGACATAGAATGCCCACCCAAACTCACGCCCTGACCAACCAAAATAGAGACATAAAAATAATCTCTACGGTCAGGGCGTGACAGGTTGAAGGGTGTCCTTCGGAAGTCTTCATAATTACTGTGTAAGTCTATGGAAGAGGGTGAGAACCATGAGCCTCCTAGGTTTTGTATTGAAATCAACGTATCCAGACGTGGACGGAAAAATCGCTGTCCTTCGGCTACTACTCCATGCTGCTTCCTTAGAGAATGTTGTTAAGGCTTCTATTGACCTTCAATGCAAAACAGTGTTTTAATCAGTTCTTTGGTGACGTGAATGTATTTAGTATAGTTGTATGTAAAAAGGATAACTTTTTAATGTTTCACTCTTTTTATTTTTATGAAATTCACTGAGTAGGATGGTCCTCCTCACTTTCTTCCTCTTGTGTGTTTTTGTTCTACTTGACCATATCATTTTTTTGTGTAATACTGCAATGTTGGGAAAGAGCAAGCAAGAAAGGTGATTCACTGTACTAGAGCATGTGACAATAGAAACTTGAAACACACACACACACACAAAATGTTAGAGCTTTATATGGCAATGATACTAGAAAAACGGAGCTAGGGAGATGTATCTGGTGTGTGCGTGCGTGCAGGCGTGAGTGCCTGCTTACATGAGTGTGAGTGTTGCCGTGGGGTTAGCACTATATGAAGGAGTTGAGTAGTGAAGGTAGGAATAAATATCTAGGGTAAGTTTCATGTTATCCAGTTACTGTAACAGGCTAGTCAGAGAGGTAAAGATGACAGTCAAAGCCACACATCTCTAAAGAGGTTAGTACAGAGTTCACAGAGCCTCATTACTGTTCTTAGAAAATACCAATTTCAGGCTGTGATTAGCAAGACACACATTCTACTTGGTCTTAGACCCACTTCTCACGCAGGTCTAGGATTCGTTTCAGCCAGGGTTCAGCTGTGTTTCACACATGCTTTATGGCGCAGATCGGGACACCAAATGCTCTAAGGTCAAAAAATCCTACAGAGATATATATATATTTTGTAACTTTTATTTAACTAGGCAAGTCAGTTAATAACAAATTCTTATTTACAATGACAGCCTAAGAACAGTGGGTTAACTGCCTGGTTCAGGGGTTCGATCTAGCAACCTTTCGGTTACTGGCCCAACGCTCTAACCACTAGGCTACCTGCCGCCCCGATACAGTCACAACCAAAGTTATTGGCACCCCGTGATATAGATGATCAAAAAAAGACTACAAAATAAATACAAATACTGAGCTACAGTATGTATAGTTTGCTCAAAAATGTTTACAATTGTAATGTTTTTTTTAAAGAGCTCTATTTTCATGTAATCCAGCAAATGTAAATGCTTGGAGTTTGCTAAACGGCATTGGCACTTAGATTGGAGCCCGTCCTATGGTCAGATGACATGAAAATAGAGCTCTTTGGCCATGTACCACAGTGGTGGGTTTGTCGTCAAAAGAATGCAAACGCAGAAAATAACCACATATCACTGTAAAATAGGTTGGTTCACCTTTGATGTTATAGGTCTATCTTGCTTCCACTGGTCCATTGGGCCCTCATTAAGGTCAATGGCATCATTAACTCTACCAAGTACAGGACAATTTAGCCAAAAACCTGGTTGCCAGAAAGGTGAAACTTGGCCACAATAACCCCAAGCACACATCACAATCCATAAAGAAAGGGTTAATTGACCACAAAATCTAAATTTTGCAATGGCCATCTCACTCTCCGGAATTGAATCCCGTTGAAAACCTGCCATTTGAATTGAAGAGGGCAGTCCATAGCACAGACAAAGGATATCAAGGATCTGGAAAGATGATGTATGGAGGAATAGTCAAAGATCCCTCCCAATGTGTTCTCCAATCTCATAAAACATTTTAGAAAAAGGCTCAGTACCGTTATCCTAGCCAGGGGAGGGTGCCAGAGTATTGAAAACAGTGGTACCAATAAATCTTCTAATGGCTGCAGGGGCAGTATTGAGTAGCTTGGATGAAAGGTGCACAGAGGTGCCCATAGTAAACGGCATGCTCCTCAGTCCCAGTTGCTAATATATGCATATTATTATTCATATTGGATAGAAAACACTCTGAAGTTTCTAAAACTGTTTGAATGATGTCTGTGAGTATAACAGAACTCATATGGCAGGCAAAAACCTGAGAAAAAATCCAAACAGGAAGTGGGAATTCTGAGGCTGGTCGATTTTCACCCAAGATCCTATTGAATTCACAGCGAGATATGGATGAGTTTGCACTTCCTACGGCTTCCACTAGATGTCAACAGTCTGTAGAACCTTGTCTGATGCCTCTACTGTGAAGGGGGGCCGAATGAGAGGGGAATTAGTCAGGTCTGCCATGACCTGACCATGCTCAAACCATGCACGTTCACATGAGAGGGAGCTCTGTTCCATCGCTCATCTGAAGTCAATGTAATTCTCCGGTTGGAACATTATTCAAGATTTATGTTAAAAACATTCTAAAGATTGATTCGATACATCGTTTGACATGTTTCTACTGACTGTTAAGGAACTTTTGGACATTCCGTCAGCTTTTAGTGAACGCGCTTCCTGGCGTTGGATTTGTTTACCAAACACGCTAACAAAAATAGCTATTTGGACATAAATGGACATTACCGAACAAAGCAAACATTTCTTGTGGAAGTGGGAGTCCTGGGAGTGCATTCCGACGAAGATCAGCAAAGGTAAGTGAAGATTTATAATGCTTTTTAGGAGTTTTGTTGACTGCACAATTTGGCAGGTAACTGTATGGCTTGCTTTTGTGGCTGAACGCTGTTTTCAGATTATTGAATATTGTGTTTTGCCGTAAAGCTTTTTGAAATCTGACACAGCGGTTGCATTAAGAACAAGTGTATCTTTAATTCTATGTAAAACATGTATCTTTCATCAAAGTTTATGATGAGTATTTATGTTATTTGACGTGGCTCTCTGCAATTTCTCCGGATATTTTGGAGGCATTTCTGAACATGGCGCCAATGTAAACTGAGGTTTTTGGATATAAATATGAACTTAATCGAACAAAACATATATGTATTGTGTAACATGAAGTCCTATGAGTGTCATCTGATGAAGTTCATCAAAGGTTAGTGATTCATTTTATCTCCATTTCTGCTTTTTGTGACTCCTGTCTTTGGCTGGAAAAATGACTGTGTTTGTCTGTGATTTTGCGGTGACCTAACATAATCGTTTGTGGTGATTTTGCTGAAAAGCCTATTTGAAATCAGACACTTTGGTGGGATTAACAACAAGATTACCTTTAAAATGGTATATGATACATGTATGTTTGAGGAATTTTAATTAGGAGATTTTGGTTGTTTGAATTTGGCGCCCTGCACTTTCATTGGCTGTTGTCATATTGATCCCGTTAACGGGATTGCAGCCATAAGAAGATACAAAAATATGACTTGATGAACAAATTCCTTGTCTCTGAGCAAATGTATTAGTACAAATTAAAGTTTCCCATTTTTTGGGAGAATAAAATATACAGCTGTTTTTTTATTATTTATTTTATACTATCTTTTTTGCTAATTTTTATCAAGGGTGCCAAACGTTTTCGAAGTTACTCTTTGTGAAAGTGCCCATAGAGTACCACCATTCTGTTGCCAAAGAAACACAGTAGAACTTATTTAGATGCGCACAACAACAACAAAAACGTTCAGCAACTAAAGTAAAAATGTATATTTCTAGTTCTGCACTGTTGTACAGTATATAAATGTAATATATATATATATATATTTATTCAACAGAATATTATTATAAACAACAACCACTGTGATTATTATTATTTGACCCTGCTGGTCATCTATGAACATTTGAACATCTTGGCCATGTTCTGTTATAATCTCCACCCGGCACAGCCAGAATAGGACTGGCCACCCCTCATAGCCTGGTTCATCTCTATGTTTTTTCCTAGGTTCTGGCCTCCTAGGGAGTTTATCCTAGCCACCGTGCTTCTACACCTGCATTGCTTGCTGTTTGGGGTTTTAGGCTGGGTTTCTGTACAGCACTTTGAGATATCAATTGATGTAAGAAGGGCTTTATAAATAGATTTGATTGATAATTGTTAATAAGGCTGCAACAGTAGATTCTGCTCCAGTTTCTCTAAATAAATTGCCATATTGAAACTGAACCCATCCTAGATAGTTGGAGAAGGAAGGACAGAGGAGGGGTCATGAGATCAAGGAAAAAGAGCATGAGATCAAGTGCCAACACACACATTTTCTGTCATTTCTGGAGAAGTGAGTATACTTAAATATACTTACATTTTGCCCCAAATTTCCCAAACTGCCCGCCGTTGCACTCGGAATGAGCGAAAATGTTATTGGCCTACTATTGAAACAGATAAATGAGGCTGTCAACTTAGTCAGAAATTCACAGGTTTCAGATGTAATCGTTTAACATTTCAAGCTAAACATTCTGATCTGTTCCATTATTGATTACTCTACCTTAATAAGTGGGTACAGTATATGGCGTACACTTGCGTATACCCTCCACTGAGCGCGCGCACACACACACACACAGGGCAGGTAGCCTATCATTTGGAGCGTTGGGTCACTAGTTCAAATCCCAGAGCCAACAAGGTGAACAAGCTGCCGAAGTGCCCTTGAGCAAGGCACTTGACCATAATTGCTCCAGGGCCGCTGTTGATAATGGAAGACCCTGGCTGTCTCAGAAAGAGATGGGATATGCAAGAAAACAAATTTGCAATTCACACATTAATACACACTTGTACATGTGTGAAAAAGGCCAAATATAAGCACCTACCAAATTAGTTATTATTCTCCCACACACACACACCACACACACACACACACACACCACACACACACACACACCACACACAACACACACACACACACACACACACACACACACACACACACACACACACACACACACACACACACACACGCAAACTCAGAAAACATTCAGCAATACCGACCGTGAAAATATTCAAATCCCACTCGGACAAAGTTCAGCTTTACACCATTCTCTGGTAATCAGCCCCCTTCACACCTCCTCTCCTGCCCTAGTGTCTAAGACACAGGTGTCAAACTCATTCCACGGAGGGTCGAGTGTCTGCGGGTTTTCACTCCCTCCCTTGGACTTTATTGATTAATTAAGGTCACTGATAAGTCAGGAACTCCCCTCACCTGGTTGTCTGGGTCTTAATTGAAATGAAAAACCAAACCCCAGCTGACACTAGGCCTTCCATGGAATGAGTTTGACACCCTTGCCTTAAGATAATTATTTTTGGTGCTAGGTAGAACCCTTTTTGGTAATAAAGAACCCCTCTTTGAAGGGTTCTACCAAGAACCCTTTTATCCTCTAAAGGATCTTCCTAGAACTCTCTATGAATGGTTCCACCAGCCTTATTAGCCTTTAAGATTAAATGATTCATGATATTACATATATCATAAGGCTTTGCTTTGAAGGCCTATGTTCTACCCTTCAACAGTGGTGTTAGGAAACTCCTGGTTTACAGGCCACATCATCCCTACTTGTCCCATTATGCTGGCTTAATTTTTTTTATGTAATTCCTATTGGAATGCAGACAGGGTTAGGATATCCAACAAGTGGAATTATTTATCACCCGCAACGTGCATAGCTTCTAAAGCTTCTAAAGCCATGACATCATTTTCTGGAATTGTCCAAGCTGTTTAAAGGCACAGTCAATTTAGTGTATGTAAACTTCTAAACCACTGGAATGATGATACAGTAAATTAAAAGTGAAAAGATCTGTCTGTAAACAACTTTTGGAAAAATTACTTGTCATGCACAAAGGAGATGACCTAAAAACTATAGTTTGTTAACAAGAAATGTGTGGAGTGGTTGGAAAACAAGTTTTAATGACTCCAACTTACAGTTGATGTCGGAAGATTACATAGACTTAAGTTGGAGTCATGAAAACTCGTTTTTCAACCACTCCACAAATGTATTTCAAGACTTACCTTCAAACTCAGTGCCTCTTTGCTTGACATCATGAGAAAATTATAAAATTTAAATAAAATTACAAATTGTAGACCTCCACAAGATGAACGTACTTTGGTGCGAAAAGTGCAAATCAATCCCAGAACAACAGCAAAGGACCTTGTGAAGATGCTGGAGGAAACAGGTACAAAAGTATCTATATCCACAGTAAAACAAGTCCTATATTGACATAACCTGAAAGGCCGCTCAGCAAGGAAGAAGCTACTACTCCAAAACTGCCATAAAAGAGCCAGACTACGGTTTGCAACTGCACATGGGGACAAAGATTGTACTTTTTGGAGAAATGTCCTCTGATCTGAAGAAACAAAAATAGAACTGTTTGGCCATAATGACCATCGTTTTGTTTGGAGGAAAAAGGGGGAGGCTTGCAAGCCGAAGAACACCATCCCAGCCGTGAAGCACATGGGTGGCAGCATCATGTTGTGGGGTCTGCTTTGCTGCACGAGGGACTGGTGCACTTCACAAAATAGATAGAATCATGAGGGAGGAAAATGATGTGGATATATTGAAAAAACATCTCAAGACATCAGTCAGGAAGTTAAGGCTTGGTCGCAAATGGGTCTTCCAAATGGACAATGACCCCAAGCATACTTCCAAAGCTGTGGCAAAATGGCTTAAGGACAACAAAGTCAATGTATTGGAGTGGCCATCACAAAGTCCTGACCTCAATCCCCTAGAAAATGTGTGGGCAGAACTGAAAAAGCGGTTGCGGACAAGGAGGCCTACAAACCTGACTCAGTTACAACTGCTCTGTCAGGAGGAATGGGCCAAAATTCACCCAACTTATTGTGGGAAGCTTGTGGAAGGCTACCTGAAACATTTGACCCAATTTAACCAAATACTAATTGAGTGTATGTAAACTTCTGACCCACTGGGAATGTGATGAAAGAAATAAAAACTGAAATATATCGTTCTCTCTACTATTATTCTGACATTTCACATTCTTAAAATAAAGTGGTGATCCTAACTGACCCGAGACAGATTTTTTTTTTTTTTGATTAAATGTCAAGAATTGTGAAAAACTGAGTTTAAATGTATTTGGCAAATGTGTATGTAAACTTCTGACTTCAACTGTGTGATATATAACAAAAGTAAACCTTGAATTTGTAGGTTTAAAATACCCCTCTTGTGGCCAGGGTTGACCTATTTTATGAAATGCCATTGACTGGTAAATATAAAGTCATAGATATTTGATAGGCTGATGAAGAAATTGTTGCAGGATGTAATCACTGCCACCTGGTGAGGTTATCATAGGGCTAACATATGCCAGGTTATCTGATTGGACCAGCTTCAATGTAGCTTTCTATCTTGTGCAAGTAACAGTTTTAATTGGCTGATATGCATTTTGAGGTGGAGAAACTACCATACGCATTTCATAAGGCCTGAGTTTGACACTAACACAGGGACCTGAAACTCATACACATCACTTTTGAACGAAAATCTCCCAGCATGCTCTATTGCAAGTAGATTTTTAGAGTTATTTGTTTCATTATCTATGTTGGAACATGTACATTGATTGATTAATTAATATTACGCTACTCAAATATAAATTAAACATTTTCTAAACTAATCTAATATGTTATTTGGGCTTATTGCACTCATTACTGAAATTGTTGTTCCAGTTTAGATGCTTTAGGTAGACTCATAGCTTAGTCTTCCCAACCCTGTCAGTCATTCTGATTACAAATTGCGGGTGATTAAAACATTTAAAAAGTAACTGCAAGGTGGCCTGTAAACCATGAGTTTCAGCCTATTGTATTACACTCCCAGATAAAAGGTTTAGATTTTTTGCTAATGGGGTACAAACACTCATCACTTTGGTGGTACCCTGTAAGGTCATCCTTACAGGGTACCACCAAATATATATTGGCCGTAAATCACAAACCACCGAGGTGCCTTATCGCTATTATAAACGGATTACCAACGTAAGCAGTAAAAATAAATGTTTTGTTTAACCCGTGGTATACTGTCTGATATACCACGGCTGTCAGCCAATCAGCAGTCAGGGCTCGAACCACCCAGTTAATAAAATTAGTCTCTACAGAGAGTGAGCCATGGCTTGCTATATGAAGCAGTCAGATCGGCATTGAGGTATTCAGTTACTGTTTGACTGAACGTTGCAAAGGGCAAAACTACCACGCTCAAAACGACTTTGAGCGTGGTATGATCGTCGGTGCCAGGCGTGCCAGTTCCAGTATCTCATAAACGGCCGGCCTCCTGGGCTTCTCAAGCATGACAATGCCTACGGTTCACCGAGAATGGCGTGGCAAACCAAAAACACCCAGTCAACGACAGTCCTGTTGGCCGAAAACAGCTTGTTGAAGAGAGGTCGTAGGAGAATGGCAAGAATCGTGCAAGCTAACAGGCAAGCCACAAACAGGCAAATAACGGCGCAGTACAACAGTGGCCTCAGTATTGAAAATAGGAGAAAGATTGTTCAAACAACACTTCTCCCTGTATTGCATTTTGGTGATATTGTTTACATGCATGCGGCAACCTCTGTTTTAAAACCCTTGGACATAGTCTATCATTCCGCAATATGTTTTATCACAGGGGACAATTTAAGGACTTATCATAGTAGTCTGTATAAAAATGTGGGATGGACCTCTCTGTCTGTAAGAAGAGAGCTTCATTATCTTTTATTTATTTACAAAGCAATCGTACAGGAACTCCCTTCATATGTAACTTCATTAGGTGAAGAATCATAAGTTACCAAACCCGTTCTCAGGAATGGATAACACTAGAGATCCCTTCAGTCTCCACAGAGCTGGGAAAATCTAAAAATGTTTGCATCTAATTTGTGGAACAATCTGCAGAGTTCCCTGCAGTTAGATGTGCTGGTGCCACTCAGGCAGTTTCCATGATGATTGAGGACCTCAATGTAGTTGAATGTGATTGCTTTTATTATACATGTTTATTTTGTTATCGTGTGCTGAATTATATTGTTTTGTACACACGGTGTATGTGTATGTTTTATTATTCTGTTTTTATTGTAATGTATACAGGTCTCTCTTGTGAAATATATTTTTAATCTTAATGTGGCTCCCTGTTTAAATAAAAGTTAAATATAAATAAATAAAATGGTAGTAGGTGCCAGGCACACCGTTTTGAGTGTGTCAAGAACTGCAACGCTGCTGTGTTTTTCCATGCTCAACAGTTTCCCGTGTGTATCAAGAATGGTCCACCACCCAAAGGACATCCAGCTAACTTGACACAACTGTAGCAAGCATTGGAGTCAACATGGGCCAGCATCCCTGTGGAACACTTTCAACACCTTGTAGAGTTCATGTCCCGACAAAATTGAGGCTGTTCTGAGGGCAAAAGGGGGTGCAGCTCAATATTAGGAAGGTGTTCCAAATGTTTTGTACACACAGTGTATATATGGTATTGTGTTAAATAAATATAAAAAATTATGATAACATATTCACTTTAGGATCTCACTTGGTGAAGTCCATTGGACCAGAGAATGGCTGAATGCAGCAACCATGTCTCTGTCACTAACAAATACAGTCATGGGTGGTAACTCTACATTTTACTCGAAATCCAAGGCATTCTGGGAAATATTTGTAAAAGCCTTTACACTAAACAGTGTGTTAATTCAACACTGTTCCGGTGTTGATTTAACTCTGCATTTACTTGTTTGTTTTTTACAATGGAGAATGTGCTGTGTAGGGGACAGATTAAGTGTTTTTTTGTTGTTGTAATTTACAGATAACTGTCTGCCAGTAAGTTACCATAAAAGCAAGTTATGTTTCTTACAGTGTAGGAGCCAACCTGCCCTTGCTCCAATCCCTTGTAATTACAGTAAAATGCAGTGAAATATAAACCATCCATTCATTAATTAATTCCTTACAATTACGGTAGTATTAACTTTTTAACAGTATAATACAGTCAATTTGTATGGCTTTGATACCATATTTACATTACAGTAGGTGTACTGTAATATGAAACACATAATTTTACTTACTACGCCCATGAGCTGCCTGTCAAATGCACAGTAACCCCTTTACAGTGTAAATTCCTACTAGAAGAATAGTGAAAGAGAGAGAGCGGGATGAGGAGATCAATAGAAAGAGGCGCTGATTGGGGAAGAACTGACTTCAGACGAGACACACACATGGCTGAACACACCGGCACTCAACTCATTTGACTTTCATAAAGGTAGATCTGTGGGCGTGTTTTTTTTTGTTGAGAGGAGCTTTGTTGCCAGGTGATAAATGCTTCCATAGGTGCAAAAACATCTGTGGAGGATGCAAGACATAGAGAGAGAGAGTGAGACATTATTCACATAATTATTCACATTCTCATGGACACACACACCTGAGGAGCGTCCGGACCCCCCGAGGAGAAACTGTAGTAATTATTCACGTTCTCATGGAAACACACATAAACAGGTGAATGTCTCACAAAACCATATGACCTTGAAAAAGGGTATCGCTCAGACCAAACACACACAACACCTGAGGAGCGTGGTGGTCTGAATAAATTGGCTCATGTGACGTAAACTACTCCAGATGCTCAGAGTCACCTTGAGAAAAAGAGAGGGCTGACAGGTGATGAAGGAAGAAAGAGAATGAAAGGGGGGTTGGATTAGATAGAGATATTAGTGGAATTTGAGAAAAGAGAAAGGGGATGGGGATAGGGGGGAGAAAATAGGGATATAATTAGGGAGGGGAGAGGAGCGGTTGGATAAGGAAGAGATTGTCACACCCTGATCTGCCCTTGTGATGGTCTCCACCCCCTCCAGGTGTCACTTATTTTCCCCACTGTATTTATCCCTGTGTTTCCTGTCTCTCTGTGCCAGTTCGTCTTGTATGTTCAAGTCAACCAGCGTGTGTTTCACGTGCTCCTGCTTTTGCTATTCTCTCTTTTGCTAGTCCTCCAGATTTTGACCCTTGCCTGTTTTCTGGACTCTGTACCTGCCAGCACTGACCAGTCTTCCTGCCTGACCAGTCTGCCTGCGCTGACCTCGAGCCTGCCTGCCACTCTGTACCTCCTGGACTCTGATCTGGTTTTGACCTTTTGCCTGTCCACGACTATTCTCTTGCCTTGAAACAAATAAATATCAAGCACTCAAACCATCCTCCTCCTGTGTCTGCATCTGGGTCTGGCCCTGAGCTCTTATAGAGATATTAGATTGTGACTGGGAGGAGGTATAGAGAGAAGGAGGGAGGGAAAGTGGATACCTAGTCAGTTGCACAACTGAATGCATTCAACCAAAATGTGTCTTCTGCATTTAACCCATCCCCTCTGAATCAGGAGAGAGGGGGTGAGTGTGGAGATATTGGGGGGCATGACAAAAGGGACCATGTTTTGTTTCTAATAAAATATACGTTGAAGATATCTATTGATTTGAACTGTATTGCTCTAAGATATTTTATTAACAATCTGTGGTAGTAGTTAAATTCCAGTAGTCTATTGCAATATTTTGACTGATATTTGATATTTCTATTCCTTCCATATTAAATATTTTGTACCCTGCACCTGAGAAAAGTGTTTGATGTGTGACATTTTTTAAATTAATTGTGTGCCACTCACGTCATGTCTGAGTCACTCTCCAGATCAGACGACGTGATTGGCTTAGCCAGCAGGAGCGTTAATTACCTTGGCAACGCCAAGATTCCAGGCTCGGTGCCCACATTCATCCCATCCATCACAGGAGCCGGAATGACTTTAGCATTACGATATGAAAATTTCGAAATTCCAATCCAAAACTGTTAACTGACGTAAATGGGCAGACGTGACACACTAGACATCAGTAATAAAGGTTGCTCTCTGGATAGCTTCTGGACTGACCGCAAAGAAACACATAAAAAAACACCTGGTGAGCAGACTGTTGGAGCTTGTTTGAGGAAAACTTTAACATAAAAAAAAAATCTAAAAGTTTAGTCCTAAAGTTTTAGATGTGTTTCTTCAAACAATATCAAATGAAGAAAATGGGAAAATCTTCATTAGTCCGAATATATCTGATTTCAAAACAAAACTGATCTTTATTTTGTATAAATGAATGCAGGATTTGTTATGCCAGTGGGACGCAGACAGACATTCACAATATCTTAAGAATCGTGTGTTGAGTGGCAGAAAACAAAGACGCCATTTCGTCTTTCACAAAGAAGCCCTCAAAATTTTTGATGAGGAAAAATGATTATGTTGCTTTACATATTGGGCACGATATGATCTTTTTCCATCTAGAGATTTTGCGGTGTGATTTGTCATCACTTCTATGCTGTCACCAGCCTATTAGACCAGAGGATCCAATTCTGAGACGCTCCAGTTTCTGAATGGTTCCAGGATGGGTTTTGGGGAGCAATTTGAGCGTGGCACCGGGAGCGGTGAGGTTCTTTATACAATGGTGTGTACACAGGCCATACATCATCAGTACTGTCAGACACACATACACATATTGTACACACACGCACACACAAACACGTGCACGTACACGCACACAGTCTACACACAGTAACCATGACAATGGTGAGCTTTTCCCTCTATCATTACGTAAAGAGGCGGCTCACATTGGTGTTGACTATACTCAAGATGTCACCAAACTGTCGCCTCTATGTATGTGTGTGTGTGTGTGTGTGTGTGTGTCTGTGTGTGTCACCAGGCTGTCACCTCTCTCCTCATCCTTCCAAGGTGACAGCCCCTGTGGTCTGGCTGGCATCAATCACCCCAGCAAATGAACTACCCCACCACAACCTGCCACACAGCCAGTCCCGACAAGGAGCGTGGCCAGGCTGCCAACGACACACATACAGACACATTTGCCAGGCTGCCAAAGAGCTACAGAGCTCCCACTGAACCCATAGCCCTAATTAACTAGGGGTGTAAGTCTCAACCCCTCTGTACTCCCTCACCCCTCCTCTCTGCAACCCTAGCACCAAGCAGCCAATATAACCGGTATTATTAACTGACAGATTTATTGTGAGGTGAGGGATATTACTCAGGTTACTCATGTTATTATTATCACAGAATTTCATTTGTTTTACATGAGGGATATTGACCATGTTCCAGGGTTTGACACTCTTTTTCCTAAATTAGCACAAAAAACGGAGATGAAAAAGATACGATTCTGAATGGGAAGAGAGGAGAGGAAAAAAACAGAGTACATTGAGAGAGGTGAGGATAGAGTTCATTCTGGTTTTAACCCCAGAGGAAATCAGCATGGACGAGGAGTCCATTAAGAGTCATCTCGTCGTTGTCACCCATCTGACCAACAAATGTACCCCCTCCAATGGAGACAGGGGAACGACCTTCACCGTCTGGATTCACAGATGGCAGAATTCTGGTCAAACCCCCGCCCCACACACACACGTCCTCAACAGCTGATCAATGTTTATGTTTCCAAAGATTAGGATTGTAGTTTGAGTTAATGTGTGCGTGTGTGTGTGTTGGGGCGTGGGGCCTGTCTAGCCCCTGTCTCTTATACACATCTAGATGTGTATAAGAGACAGGTGTGTGTGTGTGTGTGTGTGTGTGTGTGTGTGTGTGTGTGTGTGCTATAGAGAAATGAAGACAGTATATGTTTGTGTGTGTCAATATGTTTGTTTCAAAGCAGTAAATAGTTCTATCACATTTTCATCCCACTCTAAAACATAATGATGATTATGTCTCTCACTGCCTGTTTGTCTTCCTCTTTCTCTGCAAAATATCACATTTCTGTTGTCCTACATTTTCTGTAGTTCTCTGTTGGTTTCAGAGGCACATACAGTAGTACCATACAGTATTCCGTGCCAGCAGTAACATTCCACAAGTTCCATCTAAGTTCTCGGAGTTCCATTTCTCTCAGGTCTCTCCTTGTAGTACACACACACTCACACGACCATAGCATTGAATGCCTCCCTTGATAAAAAAAAAGTATACAATAATAACCAATCGGTGTTGAGCTAAACTGAGTGAGCTCAGCTGTGAATGGTCCTGGCACAAGAAAAAAAAGTGTCAAGGGAAGCCAGTTTGGATTTGGCATCACGCCAATCACATCACATTTGAAGCAATACATCATTGACAGAACTTGAATTGTTACATTTCGTTGTGTCGTTGTCCTCCTTTGGCTAGCTAGCTCAAATCGCTAGCTAGCCAAATTTTATTTGAGGTATTTTCTTAAAACTGCACTGTTGGTTAAGGGCTTGTAAGTAAGCATTTCTCTGTAAGGTCTACACCTGTTGTATTCGGCGCAAGTGACAAATACAATTTTATTTGATGTTAACTAGCTGGCCTGGCGGATCGTTGCACCTGAAAGGAAGTTAGGCTAGCACATATGACTGTTTACGCAACATGAAAGAGTATGGCGTTTCTCTATAAGTAGGGTGAGTTAACATGTTTTTCTACTTGCACGCACAGAGATCAGTACCATGGACAGCCACATCATATTTAGACTACGTTGATTTGACTAAATCGTTTTTTGCACAGGTGATTATAAGTTGAAGTGGTGCTGGAACAGTGAACACTGTTTTATTTATATTTTAGTCATTGATCAGACTTAAACAGCCATCACTAACAGAGGCTGCTGCAAACATAGACTAAAATCTCTGGCCACTTAAATAAACGGACTTAATAAAGGTGTCACGCCCTGGCCTTAGTTATCTTTGTTTTCTTTATTATTTTAGTTAAGTCATGGTGTGACATGGGGGATGTATGTGTTTTGTATTGTCTAGGGGTTTTGTATGTTTATGGGGCAGTGTCTAGGTGTATGTATGTCTATGGTTGCCTAGATTGGTTCTCAATTAGAGACAGCTGTCTATCGTTGTCTCTGATTGGGAACCATATTTAGGCAGCCATATTCATTAGGTAGTTTGTGGGTGATTGTCTATGTCTAAGTTGCCTGTGTCTGCACTTATTGTTTATATAGCTTCACGTTCGTCGGTTTGTTGTTTTGTTTGTAAAGTGTTCTTCGTCTTCGTTAATTAAATATGTATTCATTTCACGCTGCACCTTGGTCCTCCTCTCTTCCACCATACGACGATCGTGACAAAAGGCATCACTAGTCAGTTTAAATAACGCCACTTTAATAATGTTTACATATCCTACATTACTCATATCATATGTATATACTGTATTCTACACCATCTAATGCATCTTTCCTATGCCGCACGCCATCTCTCATCCATATATTTATATATACATATTCTTACTCATCCCTTTACATGTGTCTATTTGTGTGTATTAGGTAGTTGTTATGAATTTGTTAGATTACTTGTTAGACATTACTGCATAGTCGGAACTAGAAGCACAAGCATTTCGCTACACTCGCATTAACATCTGCTAACCATGTGTATGTGACCAATACAATTTAATTTGATTTGACTTACAGTTGACGGGGGCAGGTCTAGCAGGGCAGACATTTGACGAACTGACTTGTTGGAAAGGTAGCATCCTATGATGGCACCACGTTGAAAGTCACTGAGCTCTTCAGTATGGGCCATTCTACTGCCAATGTTTGTCTATGGAGAATGCATGGCTTTCTACTCGATTCTATACATCTGTCAGCAACAGGTGTGGCTGAAATAGCCGAATTGGAAGAGGTGTCCACATACCTATGTATATGTAGTGTATGTAAAAGGGGAATAGATAGACACTAACAATCAAATATAAACAATTCACCCAATGGAGTCATGAAACAATGAATGTACACATTGGAGGGAGAGTGCACATTCTGGAAAGAGACTGCCACACTCCCCTTCTTGGACTGTGCCATCCCCGCAGCCTACAAAATGGATTAGTTCACTGAGATGGGTGCGAATAAGAGTTTCTCCGTGATGTACACGTCAAGGAACTTAAAACTTTCCACCTTCTCCACTACTGTCCCGTCGAAGTGAGCGGGGTGATACTCCCTCTGCTGTTTCCACGATCATCTCCTTTTTTTTGTTGACATTGAGTGAGAGGTTATTTTCCTAACACCATACTCCTAGGGGAGTCACCTCCTCACTGTAGGCTGTCTCGTCGTTGTTGGTAACCAGGCCTACCACTGTAGTGTCATCTGCAAACTTGATGATTGAGTTGGAAGCGTGCATGGCCACGCAGTCATGGGTGAACAGGGAGTACAGGAGAGGGCTGAGAACGCACCCTTGTGGGACCCCAGTGTTGAAGATCAGCGGGGTGGAGATGTTATTCTCTACCTTCACCACCTGGGGGCGTCCCGTCAGAAAGTCCAGGACCCAGTTGCACAGGGCGGGGACGAGACCCAGGGTCTCGAGCTTAATGATGAGTTGAGGGTACAATGATGTTAAATGCTGAGCTGTAGTCAATGAACAACATTCTTACATAGGTGTTCCTCTTGTTCAGATGGGATAGGGCAGTGTGCAATGTGATGGCGATTGCATCGTCAGTGGGTCTAGGGTATCAGGTAGGGTGGAGGTGATATGGTCCTTGACTAGTCTCTCAAAGCACTTCATGATGACAGAAGTGAGTGCAATGGAGCGATAGTCATTCAGTTCAGTTACCTTAGCTTTCTTGGGAACAGGGATAATGGTGACCGTCTTGCAGCATGTGGGGACAACAGACTGGGATAGGAATTGGTTGAATATGTCCATAAACACACCAGCCAGCGGGTCATCGCATGTTCTGAGCTGGCAGCCTTGCGAGGGTTAACACGTTTAAATGTTTTACTCGCGTTGGGCACGGAGGAGAGCCCACAGGCTTTGGTAGCAGGCCATGTCAGTGGCACGGTATTGTCCTCAAAGCGAGCAAAGAAGTTGTTTAATTTGTCTGGGAGCAAGATGCCGATGTCCGCGACGGGGCTAGTTTTCTTTGTGTAATCCGTGATTGACTGTAGACCCTGTCATATACGACTCGTGTTTGAGCCGTTGAATTGCGATTCTACTTTGTCTCTATACTGACGCTATGCTTGTTTGATTGCCTTGCGGAGGGAATAGCTGCACTGTTTGTATTCGGTTGTGTTTCCGGTCGCCTTGCCATGATTAAAAGCTGTGGTTTGCGCTTTAAATTTTGCGAGAATGCTGCCATTAATCCATGGATTCTGGTTAGGGAATGTTTTAGTCACAGCGGGTACATCACCAATGCACTTGCTAATAAACTCGCCCACCGAGTCAGCGTATTCATCAATGTTGTCTGAGGCTATCCGGAACATATTCCAGTCCACGTGATTGAGGCAATCTTGAAGCATGGAATCCGATTGGTCAGACCAGCATTGTATTGACCTGAGCACGGGCCGTTTCCTGTTTAAGTTTCTGTCTATAGGCTGGGAGCAACACAACAACAATTTTCCGAAGGCAGGGCACGGGAGGGCTTTGTATGCATCGCGGAAGTTCAAGTAGCAATGATCCAGAATTCTGCCAGCTCGTGTCGCGCATTCGATATCCTGATAGAATTTAGGGAGTATTGATCTTAGGTTAGCTTTGTTGAAATCCCCAGCTACAATAAATGAAGCCTCAGGATGTATGGGTCCCAGTTTACATAGATTCCAGTGAAGTTCTTTCAGTGCCGACGAGGTATCTGCTTGGGGGAGGGATATACACGGCTGTGACTATAATTGAAGGGAATTCTCTTGGAAGATAATGCGATCGGCATTTGATTGAGGAATTCTAGGTCAGATGAACAAAAGGATTTGAGTTCCTGTATGTTGTTGTGATTGCACCATGAGTCGTTAATCATAAGGCATACACTCCCGCCCTTCTTACCAGAGAGATGTTTGTTTCTGTCGGCGCGATACGTGAAGAAACCGGGTGGCTGTACTTCCCTTGACAACAAGCCATGTTTCCGTAAAACAGAGAATGTTACAATCTCTTATATCTCTCTGGAATTTTGTCCACCTTGTTATCTAAGATTGGACATTGGTGAGTAATATGCTAGGAAGCGGTGGATTGTGTGCTCGTCTTCTGAGTCTGACCAGTAGGCCGCTCCGTCTGCCTCTCCTGCGGCGACCACATTGTTTTGGGTCGGCCTCTGGGATGAGATCGCATGTCCAGGGTCGAGGTCTGAACAAAGAATTCTTGCATGCCCAAAAACGCAGTGGTGTTGATAAGCCGCTTGAGAACATCCCTGTTTCTTCATACTTTCTCGTTGTGTTGCGCAGTTTGAATACGCAGACCCTTGTCATGATCGATGCAGCTTTTTCCCCAGAAGCTTGAATCTGATGTGGGCATTTATATGCTAACCGGCTTTTCTTTTGCCGTTTAGGTAAATGATCGATGTTCTTCAGGTCACTCTACCCCCCCTTTCTCCCCAAGGCTCACACTTTCCAAAAAGCAGGCAAGGCCAGCAATACAAGCGGATTGATGAAAGGATCCCTGTTAACCAGCTATACTTTTGATACCAATTGGTATTGAGTGCCCTCACCTTTCAATCATTTTTAATGAAACTGGATGTCTGAGATAGCTGGCTGCACTCCGGACTGAGGTGCGAGAACTTGAGGAGAGCGAGGAATACATGGCACAGCTAACATCGAGAAGGAGGAGGGGCAGGAACAAGGAGGAGGTGAGAAAGCTGACGTGTGACAGAGAGCAGGGAACTTCCCCAGAGAAGCCAGCAGAACAGCCCACCTCAGACCCGGACCACAACACCACAATGGGAGAGACAACAGGACCCACCAACCCAACAAACCCCACCTAACAGCCCCCGTCAGCTCTCTTCGATATTCCTCCTGACAACCCCACATGGATCCAATGAGGACACACAAAGCCAGAGAATTGTGCTCCTCATTGACTCAAATGGCAAATACATTCAAGAGAAAAAACTTTTTCCCAAACACAAAGTGGCTAAACTCTGGTGCCCAAACACTAGGTATGCCCTAGAGCTGTTGTCAGAAGACAGACTAGGATCTCCCAGCCACATCATAATTCACATGGGCACAAATTACCTGAGGGCCCAGCAGGGTGGCCACAGCACTCTAGGGAGTGATTTAAAAAAAGCAAGGTTCTTCCACTTTCCCCAACGCATAAGTGGTCATCTCCACCCTGCCACCATACAGTGGGTGAATGCAAGCATTTCCGGGGACTGTGCCTTTAAACCTAATGTCTACCTGGCCCACCACAACAACCCTGGACTTGAACAGACTTCACGACCAGGTCCACCTCTACAAGACAGCAATCCCAACTTTTGTCAGGACCCTGAAGTATGTAACCCTAAACCGCAGCACCTCACACAGGAGCAGCAGAGCAACGGATACCCCGCCCAGACCAGCGAGACACCCTCCCAGACCTGCGAGACCCCTTCCTGAAGGACCTGCACAGAGAGAACCCACACCAAGAGAACCTATACCCTGACCACAGCATCACCAGCCACATCCCCACCACAACCAGCCGAATCCCCCTCAAACAAACCTTGGTCACACCCTATATAGGGCCCCCCAGATCAGACCTATGCCCCTTCTGCCCCCTCATGCCCCCCTGCCTCTGCAGTAAGGACCTCAGAATGACAGACGCACATATGCCCAGGCCGTGAGCAGAGCAACAGGCCCAAACCCCATCCTGCAACCTAAGAGGCATGTATCAGATGCTCAACATGCTCTGCTCACACCTGCTGTAATAGTCGAGCCTAAACCAAACGAAAACAACCCTAGACACTATGGAACACAAAGCTTTTATAATCACATTCTGGCATGTACAAGGTCTGAGGTCATCTAATTTTCACCTAAAGAGCAGGAACCCAGACATCAAAGAAATGACATGATTCTTGTAGGACATTGTCATCCTACAAGAAACATGGTATAGAGGAGACTGACCCACTGTTTGCCCTCTAAGTTACAAAGAGCTGGTTGTCCCATCCACTAAATTACCAAGTGTGAAACAGGAAGAGACTCAAGGGGCATACTAATCTGGTATAGATCAGACCTAACCCACTCTTAAATAAGTCAAAATAGGAACATTTTATATCTTGCTAGAATAAAGAAATTATCTCAGAGAAAAACATTTCCTCATGTGTGCTACCTATATCCCCCCAATAGAATTCCCATACTGTAACGATCACAGCTTCTCTATCCTTGAGGGGGAGATGAAACCACTTCCATGCCCAGGGACATAAAACTAGTATTTGGTGACCTAAATGCTAGAACTGGACAAGAACCTGACCCTCTCAGCACACAGGGGGACAAACACCTACCTGTAGGTGACAGTAGTCCCTCACAAATATGCCCCCCTAGACACAACTATGACAAAACAACCAACAAAAACAGGTCACAACTCCTGTAGCTCTGTTGCATGCTGGGTCTGTACATAGTCAATGGTAGGCTTCAAGGAGACTCCTATGGTAGGTACAGTACACCTATAGCGCATCTCTTGGCAGTAGTACTGTAGACTACTTTATAACCAACCTCAACCCAGAGTCTCTCAGAGCGTTCACTGTCAGCCCACTTGCGACCTCTATCAGATCACAGACTACTTGAAGAGTTCAATACTCATTTACGAGGCATCAAAACCAAAGGACCTGCACAATATTAAAAAATGATATAGCTGGAAGGAAAATAGTGTAAAAACCTACCAGAAAACTATTGGGCAACAACAAATTCAATCCCTTTTAGACAACTTCATTCACAAAACATTTCACTGTAATAGTGAAGGTGTAAACGTATCAGTAGAAAGCCTTAATAATATATTTTACCTTTCAGCTTCCATATCAAATCAAAAATGTTCAATCAGGCAACCTTAAGAAAATTAAAAACAATGAAAAATGGTTTGATGAAGAATGCAAAAACCTATGAAAGAAATTGGGAAACCTAGCCAACCAATAACAGAGACCCAGAAAACCTGTGCCTTCCGTATGGTGAATCACTAAAACAATACATAAAAACACTACGGAAAAAGAATGAACAGCACGTCAGAAATCAGCTCAATGTGATTGAAGAATCCATAGAATCTAACCTTTTCTGGGAAAATTGGAAGAAGTGATCTATCCAAAACGGAGATGGATAAACCACTTTTCCAATCTTTTTGGCTCTATAACAAAGCACAAACAGTAAATACATATACATGATAAATGACAAATCTTAGAATCAGCTATTAAAGACTACCAGAATTCATTATTACATTAAATGAACTACAGGACAAAATACAAACCCTGCTACTCAAAAAGGCCTGTGATATTGATTGAATCCTAAATTAAATGATAAAAATATACAGAGCACAAATTCCAATTGGATATGCTTACACTCTTTAACATTATCCTCAACTCTGGCATCTTACCCAATATTTGGAACAAAGGACTGATCGCCCCAATCCACAAAAGTGGAGATACATTTGACCCCAATATATGGGCACAAGGCGAGACCGAGATGCAGACACAGGAGGCAGATGGTTAGAGTCCAAGATGTTTATTAACGATCCAAAAGGGGAAGGCAAGAGAATGGTCGTGGACAGGCAAAAGGTCAAAACCAGTTCAGAGGTACAGAATGGCAGGCAGGCTCGAGGTCAGGGTAGGCAGAATGGTCAGGCAGGCAGGAGTCCAGAAAACAGGCAAAGGTCAAAACCAGGATGATTAGTAGACGAGAACGCAACGCAGGGGCACGGGGAAAAACCACACTGGCTGACTTGAACATACAAGACGATCTGGCACAGAGAGACAGGAAACACAGGGATAAATACACCAGGGAAAATAAGCGACACCTGGAGGGGGTGGAGACAATCACAGGGACAGGTGAAACAGATCAGGGTGTGACACCCAATAACTACGGTGGGATATGCATCAACAGCAACCATGGGAAAATCCTCTGTATTATCATTAACAGCAGACTCGTACATTTTCTCTGCGAAAACAATGTGCTGGGCAAAACTTTAATTGAAAGACCACGTAGTCACCCTACAAAACCTAATTAACAAACAAACAAATCAAATAAAAAACAAAGCAAAGTCTTTTCAAGCTTTGTTGATTTCAAAAAGCTTTTGACTCCATTTGGCATTGAGGTCTGCTATACAAATTGATGGAAAACGGTGTTGGGGGAAAAACATACAACATTTATCAAATCCATGTACACAAACAACAAGTGTGCAGTTAAAATTGGCAAAAAACACATGTTTCTCAGATTTTTTTCAGAGAGGGGGACTGGGAGACTAGTCAGGATCGAGGGAAAGATGAACAGAGCAAAGTACAGAGAGATCCTTGATGAAAACCTGAGACTCTGCATTCAGCATTCTACAAAAACATCCTCCTTGTACAACGTAAAACATCAAACACTGCATGCAGAGAAGAAGTAGGCCGATATCCGCTAGTTATGAAAATCCATAAAATATCCGTTAAATTCTACAACCACCTAAAAGAAAGTGATTCCCAAACCTTCCATAACAAAGCCATCACCTACAGAGAGGTTAACCTAGAGAAGAGTCCCCTAAGCAAGCTGGTCCTGGGGCTCAAACAGACCCCACAGAGCCCCAGGATAGCAACAGCAACAGAGTTAGACCAAATCATGAGAAAACAAAAAGATAATTACTTCAAAGAATTTACCAAAAAACTGAGCAAACTCGGATTGTTATTTGGCCCCAAACAGAGAGTACACAGTGGCAGAATACCTGACCACTGTGATTGACCCAAAATGAAGGAAGGCTTTGACTATGTATAGACTCAGTGAGCATAACCTTGCTATTGAGAGAGGCTGCCGTAGGGAGACCTGACTCTCTAGAGAAGACAGGCTATGTGTACACTGCCCAGAAAATGAGATGGAAGCTGAGCTGCACTTCCTAACCTCTTGCCAAATGTATGACCATATCAGAGACACATATTTACCTCAGATTACACCAACCCACCAAAGATTTTGAAAACAAATCAAATTTCGATAAACTCCCATATCTCTTGGTTGAAATACCACATTGTTTGATCACAGCAGCAAGATTTGTGTTCTGTTTCCACAAGGAAATGGCATCCAGTGAAGAACAAACACCATTGTAAATACAACCCATATTTACTGTATGTTTATTTATTTTCCCTTTTGTACTTTAACTGTTTGCACATCATTATAACACTGTACATAACCCCAATATGACATTCTAAATGTTTATATTCCTTTGAAACTTTTGTTTGTGTAATGTTTACTTTTTTTATTATCTATTTCACTTGCTTTGGCAATGCAAACATATGTTTCCCATGCCAATAAAGCACTTTGAATTTAACTGAGAGAGAGAGAGAGAGAGAAGTGCACACACATACTGTATATAGAGTAGGGTGAAAAGGCGCTTTGGTGATGAAAGTTCCTTTTGTTATAAAATACATTTTACCATGACAAATATGATTATTCATGTTCTGAATTGTTCAGTGGGGTCTTTCACTAACCTATCACGAACATTATATCCAAATGTCATAACCTAATACAGCCGATAATAAGCAATGAGCTATGTTAACATAGCGATGCAGGTTTCTCGTAACAACTTTTGAGGATTTTACTTTTTGTGGTCGTAGTCATCAGAGTTGTTTCCGTGCGTCGCAAAAAGCTCAATTAGCATGACACGAGCTGAATTAAATGTAGGTTTTGAAAATGAAAGCTTGTTAAATGTAAATGTGCTCCGTTGACTTTTCACAGAGATTAGCGGTCGACCGATTAATCGGAATGGCCGATTAATTAGGGCCGATTTCAAGTTTTCATAACAATCGGTAATCGGTGTTTTTAGACACCGATTTGCCGATTTAAATATATATATATATATATATTTTTAACACCTTTATTTAACTAGGCAGGTCAGTTAAAAACACATTCTTATTTTCAATGGCAGCCTAGGAACAGTGGGTTAACTGCCTTGTTCAGGGGCAGAATGACGGATTTTTACCTTGTCAGCTCGGGGATTCGTTTTTGCAACCTTCCGGTTACTAGTCCAACGCTCTAACCACCTGCCTTACATTGCACTCCACGAGGAGCCTGTGTGGCAGGCTGACTACCTGTTACGCGAGGGCAGCAAGAAGCCAAGGTAAGTTGCTAGCTAGCATTAAACTTATCTTCTAAAAAACAATCAATCTTAACATAATCACTAGTTAACTACACATGGTTGATGATATTACAAGTTTATCTATCGTGTCCTGCGTTGCATATAATCGATGCGGTGCCTGTTAATTTCTCATTGAATCACAGCCTACTTCGACAAACGGGTGATGATTTAACAAGCGCATTTGCGAAAAAAACACTGTCGTTTGCCACAATGTACCTAACCATAAACATCAATGCCTTTCTTTAAAATCAATACACAAGTATATATTTTTAAACCTGCATATTTAGTTAATATTGCCTGCTAACATGAATTTCTTATAACTAGGGCAAGTGTGTCACTTCTCTTGCGTTCCCGTGCAAGCAGTCAGGGTATATGCAGCAGTTTGGGTCACCTGGCTCATTGCGAACTGTGTGAAGTCCATTTATTCTTAACAAAGGCCGTAATTCATTTGCCAGAATTGTACATAATTATGACATAACATTGAAGGTTGTACTATGTAACAGCAATATTTAGACTTAGGGATGCCATCCGTTAGATAAAATACGGAACGGTTCCGTATTTCACTGAAAGAATAAACGTTTTGTTTTCGAAGTGATAGTGTAACGGTAGTCTTCGTCCTCCTCTGACGAGGAGTAAGAAATGTCGGACCAAGATGCAGCGTGGTGAGTATCCATTTTAATATGAATACTTGAAACAAACAAAATAACGAATAAACAAACGAAGACGAAACAGTCCCGTAAAGTGACAACACAAACACAGGAACACAGTAACAGGAACAATCACCCACCACCCACAATACAAAACAGGCTACCTAAATATGGTTCCCAATCAGAGACAACGACAAACACCTGCCTCTGATTGAGAACCATATCAGGCCAAACACATAGAAATAGACAAACTAGACATACAACATAGAATGCCCACTCAGATCACACCCTGACCAGACAAAACATATAAACATACAAAGCAAACTATGGTCAGGGCGTGACAGATAGTTTCCGGATTCGACCATTTTAATGACCAAAGGCTTGTATTTCTGTGTGTTATTATGTTATAATTAAGTCTATGATTTGATAGAGCAGTCTGACTGAGCAATGGTAGGCACCAGCAGGCTCGTAAGCATTCATTCAAACAGCACTTTCGTGTGTTTGCCAGCAGCTCTCCGCAATGCTTCAAGCATTGCGCTGTTTATGACTTCAAGCCTATAATAAGCCAATAACCGGTATCGGTATTGGCGTTGAAAAATCATAATCGGTCGACCTCTAACAGAGATATACTTTTTTGTTTGTTAGAAATCCAATTTTTTTCTTACAGGAATTCTGAATTAATATGAAAAGCATATACTAAAATATGAAAATACTACATGTCATTTCTCAAAATCGATATCCATCTTACCTATATATTGTTTAATGTCCCGGAGATTGGAGAAAAAATATGATGAATTCTTGCACAGAATCCAGCCTAGTTAACACAATGCAATTATGTAGATTTTTTTCTTTGGCTTGCATTGATTTAGTCACCCTAATTATGGCCATCCTACAAGGGTAAAAACTCCAATAACTTTTTAACGGATTATAATAGAGACATGTGGTTTGGACACTTTTTTTTTTAGGGTTATCTACACAATATTATTTTACCCATTGTTTAATAAGTGCGTTTTTGATTGGACACCCTTCATAGAGGGCATAGGGACAGTGGTAATAAGACAGAAACAGATGACAGAGAGTGGAGCCGGCAGTGAGAGATAAAGAGAGATAGAGCGACAGGCACAGAGAGGCAGACAGTGGTCAAAAGAGAGAAACATGGGACAGAGCAATAGAGTCACGCAGAGAGATCAAAAGAGAGGCTCGCGGGCACGTTCGTCCAAAATACTTTTAATTGTTCTTGGTGATGAATTACAATGTGAAAAATCAGGTAATACAGATACTAGAATAGCTTTCAATGACCTCCTTTAGCTATAATTTACAGTGAGAGGAGGGAGGGGAGAAATAGTAAGTTCTGCCATCATTACACAGAGAGAGGAGAGAGAATGGAAGAGAGAGAAATAGAGAAAGAGAGAGTGGAAAAGGAAGGGACTGGGAAAAAGATGGAGAGAGAAAGAATATCAATCAAAGTAAATGCCTCACCAAGTCAGTCAGTTCTACCATTTTAAAAGTCCTGAAAGATATGCCTGAAGAGTTATTGGTTATTAGAAAGTATATATTAATACATTCATATAATACTAAAACAACAAATAGCATGATATATCTACAGTATATATTATCTATATCTAAATATAGAATACATATACAGTGCACTCGGAAAGTATTCAGACCCCTTGACTTTTTCCACATTTCGTTACATTACAACCTTATTATGAAATTGATTAAATATTTGTTTTCCCTCATCAATCTACACACAATACCCCATAATGACAAATCTAAAACAGTTTCATATACATTTTTTACAATTTATAAAATAAAAAAACAGAAATACCTTAAATATTCAGACCCTTTGCTATGAGACTCGAAATTGAGCTCAGGTGCATCCTGTTTCCATTGATCATCCTTGAGATGTTCTTAATTTGATTGAAGTCCACATGTGGTAAATTCAATTGATTGGACATTATTTGGAAAGGCACACACCTGTTTATATAAGGTCCCACAGTTGACAGTGCATGTCAGAGCAAAAACCAAGCCATGAGGTCAAAGGAATTGTCCGTAGAGCTCTGAGACAGGATTGTGTCGAGGCACAGATCTGGGGAAGGAAACCAAAACATTTCTGCAACATTGAAGGTCCCTAACATCACAGCGGCCTCCATCATTCTTAAATGGAAGAAGTTTGGAACCACCAAGAATCCTCCTAGAGCTGGCCGCCCGGACAAAATTAGCAATTGGGGAAGAAGGGCCTTGGTGACAGGGCAGGGAGGTGACAAAGAACCCAATTGTCACTCTGACAAAGCTCCAGAGTTCCTCTGTTGAGATGGGAGAACCTTCCATCTTGCAGCACTCCACCAATCAGGCCTTTATGTTTGAGTGGCCAGACAGAGGCCACTCCTCAGTAAAAGGCACATGACATCCCACTTGGAGTTTGCCAAAAGGCAGACCATGAGAAACAAGATTCTCTGGTCTGATAAAACCAAGATTGAACTCTTTGGCCTGAATGCCAAGCGCCACGTCTGGAGGAATCTTGGCACCATCCCTATGGTGAAACATGGTGGTGGCAGCATCATACTGTGGGGATGTACAGAGTACAGAGAGATCCTTGATGGAAAACTGCTCAAGGGCGCTCAAGACCTAGGAAGATAAACCTTCGCCCCCAGTCTAACAGGACAACAATACTAAGCACACAGTCAAGACAACACAGGAGTGGCTTCGGGACAAGTCTCTGAATGTTCTTGAGTGTCCCTCCCAGATCCCGGACTTGAACCTGATCAAACATCTATGGTGAGACCTGAAAATAGCTGTGAGCGACGCTCCCCATCCAACCTGACAGAGCTTGAGAGGATCTGCAGAGAAGAATGGAAGAAACTCCCCAAATACAGGTGTGCCAAGCTTCTAGCGTCATACCCAAGAAGATTCTAGGCTGTAACCACTGCCAAAGGTGCTTCAAGAAAGTACTGAATAAAGTGTCTGATTACTTACGTAAATGTGATATTTCAGTTTTGCAAAAATATATAAAAACCTGTTTTTGCTTTTTCATTATGGGGTATTGTTGTCTCTTATACACATCTAGGGTGGGTTTTGTTTTAATCCATTTTAGAATAAGGATGTAATGTACATTTTTTGGGGAAAAAGTCAAGAGGTCTGAATACTTTCCGAATGCACTGTAAATCTGATGAGAAGCCCTATTAGATTGTGTACTGCTGTGGATGTATCATCCATCTAGTGTGATGTGCTCAGAGTAGGCACATATCTAGTATCAGCCTACCTTCCCAAAAACCTTACCTTAACCATCAGGGTGGGAACACAAAACTGACCGTAGATCAACGTCCAGGATTATATAGCTTCTCAGATCACTTCTACAGCTGAAACGTTTTTATTGCACTGTAGATACACACACTAAGGGCTGGATTCAATCCGTATCCCCACAGTATCACGGAAGATCCGCGTTATAGCTCATTATAGGCAATGTTCCCACATTTGCAGAGACTGCACTTACAGTAAACCCTGCATGTCGGCTCAATCGGAAATGATCTTTGCCTTTTAATGCCGATCTTTCTCAATACTTCCGCGATAGGGGAAGCCCTTAGCTTTCCGTATTCCTTACCAATATACAGTGTGTTCATATCTACAACGGAAACCTTTGTATTGCAATTCTTCTCCAGATTCATTAACTGTACTCATACTTGTAGAAATTACTGGGTTGTCATGGCCTTGTACATAGCAGTCAATAGATACAGGTAACTGTGATCTTGTTAGTGTGTATGGTTGTGGCAGGTTTTTTGCTTATATGGAGAGCTGAAGACATGTTCCCCTTTCGCTCGGCTCAGTGGAGAAGGGCTCGGATATAACCCGGCAAGGGCTGACAAAGCACAGAACACACACAGCACACATACACACACACAGCTCTCTGGGCTATGTGACATCTTTGAGAGCATCTGTCCCACACAGCAACACTACTGACTCTGTACATCGTGGCCACGTAATACAATGCACAGAACACAGGAATATAATGTTTCAAAGCAGCAAGTAAAATCAACATTCCATCAAAAGCCAAGGGTGCTTCAAAGGGTTCTCCTATAGGGACAGTCGAAGAACCATTTAGGGTCTAGATAGCACCTTTTTTCTAAGAGTGTAAAATTTGAAGAAAAAGGGACGTCACTGTGCTAGGCTGAGCTAGCTACAGTACAGTCACCTCCACTACACATCCTTTCAGTTTCGTGCTTTTTCCAAAATGGCCAATTAACATTCAGTCAAACACTCTACTTTGTCTGTTCAATAAGGAATAAGGAAGTTCAACTGTCCAACCTACCCACCCCTCAGCTTACCACCTTTACTGTACAAACCCTTTGTGTACATGTTTCTGTGTATGAGACATCGGTCACTGTGGATCACAAATCTTAAATGTGGAAGTCAAACAGTATATTCTATTGTATAAATTCCAGTATGTAAAGTCTGCAGTGTTTGTCTGTGTCTCTCAGACCTCTGACTCCAGACTAGACACGCGTCCCCAGGGCTGGGTCACACAGGATCTGTCCTCAGACCTCAAACCTACTGATGCATCTCCTCTCTGGGGCTCTAAGCCCGGATCCTGGTCCTCTCGGTAGGCTCCATTGGCCCCATAGGCTCCATACAGACTGTCCTGGTACAGCAACCCCCTCTGGCCTCGAAAGCCACCTCCACAGGGCAGGAGCTGGCATACTGGGCTGGGACTAGGGTATGTACCGGGGCTGGGGCTGGCATGGTTGCTGGATACCTGGGAATGGGCCTGGAGGTCCAGGGGGCCATGGTAGAGAGGCAGCCCAGGGTAGGAGGTTAGATAGTGGGAGTACTGTCTGCTGAGCAGGTTGGTGGCTCTCCGGACCCCCCCAAGGTCTACCCCCCCTCCGCCTCCCTGACCCCCCAGCATGGCCTCCCTGTAGGTGGGCAGGTGGGTGGAGTTTGAGTACCGCAGCTTCTTACGTCCATTCCCTTTCCTCTGGTCCTGCCTTATATGGAGATACGCATGCTGGCGAGTTGAGGTGGCAGGGTAGCATAGGTTGTTCCGGAGGGGGGCGGGGTTGTAGAGTTTAGTGGGAGTTTCTTGGTCAGCCATGACGCAGGGGAACAGGTCTGGTAAAGCAGAATGTGATTGGCAATCAAGGGATGTAGGCGGAGTTTCGTCCGGCTGGAGAATCCGCTCACTCCCCCAGGTGGCTCGGAGGAAAGATGGCCGTCGGTGGAGCCGCCGTCTGCCTGCTAGGACGAGCTCCTCCAGAGGAAGAGGCCAGGAGCCACCGCAGCCCTCTTCCCCAGGACAGAGCACCTTTCCTGGGTACAGGGAGTCAGGCATGTGGGGCGAGACGTGGTTTTCCTGGAGGTGGTTGGCCCGGAGTTCAGCCAGGCACACCGTCTTCTCCTCTCTGCGCCGCCTCCTCTGTCCTCCTCCTCTTCCTGTCTCCCCTGAGAGGAGGCTCTTGCTCTTTCTCTTCCTCTTGGAGGGCTCTGTGTGGGGGGGATGGGAGACAGCAGAGGGTGGGTGAGAGGAGAGGTAGATGTCTGGGAGCTGGAGCTCACTATAGGGGATGAAAGGAGAGCGGGGGTGGGAGATGTGCTGGGGCTCCACATACAGCCTACCTGTGGAGGGTTGAGAGTAGGAAGAGAGGGGGTCCCCCCCAGCCAGGTCAAGGTGAGGGCTACTGAGACTAGAAACAGAAAGTGGTCTGTCGTAGAGGGAGGAAGTGCGAGCCGGGAGCGTGTATCGTAGCGGCGTGGGTCTCGCCAGCCCCTTCTGCCTGTTCAGAGAAGTCACTACACCCAGCGTGCAGTATTGCGGGATGAGGGGGTGCTCGGGGGACAGGTGTGTGTGTGTGTTCTCTGTGACATGAGAAAACCCTCCTGGAACCATTTCCGTGGTGACCTGCTGCGGAATGTGGACTGGCAGGTTGCCGCCATGGCGACCCCAGTGTTCTATGGTCTTGGTGGCGTGGTCCAGTGAGGTCTCGACCTGGGCAGAGTTGACCAGGTCTTTAGCGGTGCGTAACATCTTAAGCATGTTTGCCTGGGCGTAGTTAGTTGTCAGATCTGAGTTTGCCAGGTTAGGGTGGTCTGGTTCCTCCACCCCGTTGAAGCAACTGTAGATTCCCTGGGAGATGGAAAAGAGAGGGAGAAAGGGATAGAGGAGGTTAGATAGAGGGAGGGAAAGTAGAGGAAGGGAGAGAGGAATGGGGGGGTAGGAGTGAGAAAATGACAATCTATTACAGTTAACCTTCAGCTAACCTAGAAGCCCTGTAGAGAGAAGACTTGGCTCAAAAGTTACACCTCACATATAGTAAGAAAGTAATTTCATTCAACTCATTTTCCCAGTTTACAGAAGTTATGAATTCATTTTACATTCCCCTGATTATACAGAACAACCCGTTTGTTGTGTTCGAGACCACCTAAAGCGAAGCCGATTCAAGACCAAGAACAGAAAAATGTCCAATTCAAGATCATGATTGTAATTTAGTCAAATCCCCACCATAATAAGAGTTGAAAATGTCCAGTATTTCAGTGTTCATATTTCAGAACAACATATGGATTCTTTAGAATTTCAAAATAGTGGAAAAAATGCATGCTGGGGGAAATTAGAGCTGCTCTATAAATTATTACTATCCCAAGCACAGTGGGGAACAATGGGCCTTCTACACTTTCAGAGAAAGCTAAGGATTTATAAAATAATGATTACAATAGTATAATAATAATAATGATCATTCTATTATTATTTGCAATGATGTTCTGATTTAATCTCTTTAGTTTTTGTTTGAAAGGATAGGATAGGGAAAACTAAAGGGAAAATAATATCCAATCAGGATTTTGATCTCTGGGAGATACATCTCGCTAGCTAGGTCAGCCATTGGCTAGGCCAACAGAATCTAGATGAAGGCATCTGCCAATAAACTGTATTAGGACAACATTTTGGAGTGACAGTGGAATCAACCGATCACATTTTGACTTAATGGGTGGGACCGTTTTTACAAAACGCATGGAAACTTTTGCCTTCTTGAAGGCCAACAGGTCACTGCGCAATAGCGAGCAGTAGTTTTCCCACAGTCTAGCTAGCTAGCTTTTGTTGTCGGCTAGTTTTTAGTGGCTGTAGCAGGTGTTATGAAAGAGGATATTGTTGCTTTTTTGTTAGCTTATCCCTTTTCAATAATACATTTCAACAAGAAGTTTCAAATGATCAACATCCGGTGAGTGTTTTTTAGTTTTTATAACACTTGCTGTTGTTAGCCATCTCTTTGAAAATAACTTATGTTTGTGAAACACACATTTAAAGTGGAACTAACAGCATTTTAGCAACATAACATTTGATAAAATTCTGTTCATGTACACCCCCAAGAAGAAAATGGTCATTTACACGTTTTCATAAATTCTTAGAATGTTTGGGAATTATTTATAGTAAGGCACATGTGAAAATTCTATAGCAATATAGAGTGAGAACGTGGCATTTGGACAATTAATAGACACTGCAGTAAATAAAACTGTTTTGTCCAGGACCGGAGTCTACAAAGACTGGTGAGCTATAGCCAATCAGATCTACAGTAGGCCTTTAAACAAACAAGCCATTTGCCATACAGCCCTGCTATCATTCACTTTGAACTGGACTGTGTGTTTACAGGCAGTTGCAACAGCACGACTTTCGATAATTAGAACTCATTCGACAAAAGCCACAAAATACACCTGAAAGGATTTCTGCAAATGTGTTAACACCATGGGAGTCCTCTTATATTTGGGAACTTCACAGTGCTATTGATCAAACAACCATGAACAGTTAGGCTCTCTCTCCCTCAGTTACGCACATCAAGAAGTTAAAAAACTGCTAGCCGGAGCAAGATGAGCTAAAATCTAACGAAGGAACATTAGATAAACCCTCTCAAACATTTTCAGCTAGTAGGCCCTCAAAATTGTACTGATAAACCATGGGGAATTATAGCCTCCTCGTCCTTCTGCAGCTTGCCTGCCAATGCATGCTTGTCCCAATAAGCACCCAAGCTGACTGGTTAAATTTGCCTAGCTTGCTAGCTAGCTACTTCCAGACACAAATTAGAGAACACCTCACTCTGACAATTTTACTTGCCGTAGCAGAGCTGGTTAGGCTGTTTACATGTTATCTAGTGCATTCTTGACTAACTATTACTTTTTTTGTCTACAGTTATTGACACCGGTCATATTCAGCAGGTGTTGCGCATTTGTAAATTCATCAGTTGTTCTGCACTCTGGCAAACTCAAACGAGAGTGCTCCGAAGAAAGATATGAGGGGAAGAAGTCAGTCACTCACCCACTCCTCCAATGGCATGACATGACATCCTCCTAGCAGTTTGATAGCTAGCTAGATAACGTTAGAATCTGTGTTTTTAGCTTGCTCTATAAATAGATACCCTAGCCTATTAGCAACGTTATTTATGACTGTGATCATTACGATGTGATTATTGCAATCATTGCCCTTGCTAGTTTGATCGTATTGACATTCCCAGCCTTAGTTACATTCATTTTTTTTTACATTTTTTATTTCACCTTTATTTAACCAGGTAGGCTAGTTGAGAAAAAGTTCTCATTTACAACTGCGACCTGGCAAAGATAAAGCACATTAGTTCGACACATACAACAACACAGTTAAACATGGAATAAACAAACATACAGTCAATAATACAGTAGAAAAAAGAAAAGTCTATATACAGTGAGTGCAAATGAGGTAAGATAAGGGAGGTAAGGCAATAAATAGGCCATGGTGGTGAAGTAATTACAATATAGCAATTAAACACTGGAATGGTAGATGTGAGGAAGATGAATGTGTCATGTTTTAAAGTACTTCATGTCATCAGTGTTTGTCCAGAATATTGAGTCATTGAAACGGAAACAGAGCATCCTGGATGGAGCCAGCAAACAATGTACCAGGCCAGCTGTGATTTACAACCTGATAGCAATATTTTGGGACGACCAGGAAATGTATTGGTGAATTATATTAATCATGCACTGAACTGCATTAATCTATTCTGACAACAATGTCTTAGTGTAAATCATGGAGCATTGAGTCAAATAGATCTTTAAAACCTCAAATAAAGTTGGTTTTGTAGCATAAACTGGGGATTTTATATTTTTTACTGATATTATGATTGTCTGTCTGTTTCATATCTAAATATTTTAGGTCACCGGTTACTTTGTGTGCTAAACGTGATATTTTTTTGCAATCGGAAGGAGTAGTTGTACCTTTCGATTGGGAATTGCTTAATGGTTGTGTTTTTGTAATGTTATGATTGGAACCTACTGGCTTATCTTGCCTGAGTTTATGGACTGCTTATCCTTTAAGATCATGCTGCATGTGACTGCTGTCTTTCCATCGGCCCTATGTAATGGTGCCTGGAGAAGTGGGTATAATAACATTTTGCCAAAAGTTCCCAAATTGCCCGCCCAGCGAAGGAAAGGCATCCTGGTGTGAAATATCTAATATCTAGTTTTTGAGTTTTCCTGTAGATTTTTCAGGTTCTCACTCTCAATCACTCTTATTTTAAATTTAAAAAATAAAAAATAAATTATCCACAACAATGCTTAAACCACATCAGTCTGATTGGGTGGGCCTGTCATAGCCTGGCTCCCCAGTAGGTGGGCCTCTGTCCACCCAGGTCCACCCATGTCTACGCCCCTGATGCAAACAGCACATGATGACAATTGCGCATCACAAATAGCAGTGGTGTAAAGTACTTAAGTAAAAATACTTTAAAGTACTACTTAAGTCGTTTTTTGGGGTATCTTTACTTTACTATTTATATTTTTGACAACTTTTAATTCACTACATTCCTAAAAGAAAATGGTCTAATTCACACACATATCAAGAGAACGTCGCTGGTCATTCCTACACATGCTTTGTTTGTAATTGATGTCTGAGTGTTGGAGATTGCCCCCTGGCTATCCGTCATTTAAAAAAACATGAAAATGGTGCAGTCTGGTTTACTTTATAGAAGCAATTTGAAATGATTTATACTTCTACTTGTGATACTTAAGTATAATTATTTTAGCAATTACATTTACTTTTGAAACATAAGTATATTTAAAATTAATACTTTTAGACTTTTACTCAAGTAGGATTTTACTGGGTGACTTTCACTTTTATTTGAGTCATTTTCTATTAAGGTATGTTCCTCTTTCACTTTTACTCAAGTATGTCAATTGGGTACTTTTTCCACCACTGACAAATAGCCTACTAATCAACACTTCAGACTAAACCTTTTCAATACCTGGTTTGCATACCCATTGTTGCATTAGTCAGCATTTACCGGCTACCAATGTCATTCTTCTCTGAGCTGCTCCATGCCAAAACTAGTTGAGAGCTGCGCGCTCTTGCTGCCTGCAGATGATATTCTGCTGAAACTAGGCTTTTTATGCGGCGCACATGTGAATATATCTCACGTGCTTTGCAATTGTGGAGGCTTCTTTTGTGCACGATTTCTCTATTGTACAACATCATTGATAAGTCGCATACCTCTACTACACCACTTTGATACGCATCAGTAGGGATTAAGAAGTGAGTATACGCAATGCCCATTGAAAGAAAAGTAGGTGTGTGGTTTATACCTGCGTATAGCCTCCACCACTGGCCCTTTGTGTTCTACAAAAAGTGCACTCCCCTACATGAGTGCGCTGTTATTACAGTTGATGTCCTTTCGGAATCGCGAACCTGGGAGACACTGAAGGCCTATAGGTTTGCCACTGCGCAAACATGTCTATAATAGATATGAAGGCTGTTATCATGCTGTATTCATGTTTGAAGAATATTTGGCCTGGCTGAATGGAATCTGATAATCATGAGTTTTTACTCTGCTGCTAGTCCTCACTGTCCGAGACCCGAGTCAAGCCCGAACAAGACCGACACTCAATATGTGGTCTCAATACCGGACTCGAGATCGAGACCTGTCTTGAGTACTACAACACTGCCCATAGCTAAACAAACACACACACACACACAATGAACACACACACACACACTGAACACACTTGCTGAGCAAATAGTCTCATACTGCATCAGCAAACAGAGAGCCGAGTCTCCTGACTGCCCTGTTCACAGTCGACTGAAAAACTGACAAAGCCCAAATTAATTTGGCCCTCAGGGGCCCCCGTAGGGATTAATTATCAGATAGTAATTTAGCTGCAAATCTGATAAGCCCTGATACAGGCACAACTCTGCAATTACACTCTGCTAGAGCAGGACGTGCACACACACACACACTCTGTAAGAGTGGTGTTGGAGTTGTGGCTATAGATTTTTGGCTAGTAATGTTTTTCTTATTCCTTCCTTGCGCCTGCCTCTCCTCTCGCCAACAACCATGCTTTCATTACATAGATTGGTTGTTGATTAACACTAATGTTGAGCTGGAATTGTAACTGTGGTTCGTGCTCATTATAACTATAGCTGGCAGATGATAACGTAGTCATTGAAATGATAGGCGGTGTAAACAGTACTAAGAGCTCATATCAGGCTTCATACATTGGCCACACACCCTCTCTCTCTCTCTCTCTCTCTCTCTCTCTAAACCTCTCTCACCCTGCTGATAGCGAGCAGGAAGTCCATGCGAGGAGACTTGTCTAGTTTCTTGCGTAGTTTCCAGTAGAGTAGATGTTCCCAGGCAAACACCAAGAGACTGAGCCCCATGGCCACCAGCAGCATGTAGAAGACCCCGGCCATGTTGTCTATGTCCAGCTTACTACTCATCACCTCGTTCTTCTCATTCTGACAGATGCCTGACAGCCAGACCGTCTCCAAGCGCTGGGTGTCACCTGGGAGAGAGGAGAGGGACATGGTCATAATCCCCTTGAGGAGGGACTCACAAGTGAATAACTAGTCAGATTCAGCTGCTTTAGCTTTCTCTCAAATAAGGGTAGGCTACTGAGGAACGCATTATTTATGACTTACAAATTGGGGTTAGCAGTGAACAAGAGACGACTTCCATAATTCTCCCGTATCAGTATGACCACAGATGGGTAATTGCACTGAAGCTCCTGTTACACCTACATAAGAAACCACTTCTGTGTCTGTATGTGTGTGTGTTGTATAGTTTTGTATTCCCAACACTGTCCTCGTGATATCTCTAACACCTCCCTGTGGTCCCTACGGTCCTACTGTGATAGCGGATATTAACTCCTACTGTGTGAGTGTGTGTGCCCATAGTGGTTATCATCCTCACACCTCCCTACTGCGAGGAAGGATATTAACTCTCTCTCTAAGCTTCACCCCTGGTGTTGCTGCACACACTGTCGTCAACAAATGGAGAAGTGCCAGCTCTACGGGCTGTATGTGTGTGTGTGTGTGTGTGCGTGCGTTTGCAGTGGCACACCGTCTCCCAGGAACTGCAGCAAGGCCAGGTCAATGGGTCGTTTCCATCTGGAATCTTTCTGCAGGGCTATGCCATAGCCTGTCGTGGCAAACACTTTCCCGGAGCCGATAGTCACAAGCTTACAGCCCTCGTCCTTCCCCGCCATGTAGTTCAACACCGCAGCATCATAGATGAATGCATCCAGCTTCCTATTGAATGACACAAAAAAAAGAATCAGACAGTGATGTAATAAATCTGCAGATTATAATAGGAATGAGTTATGAAGTAGATGCACAGGGAGCCAAATAGAACTCCTTCCAGTAAATGGGACTAAATCCAATTTTTGGGTTAATGGACTGTAATATATTTTGAGGTCATTGGGATGAGGGTTGAGAGCTGGAGGTGAGTTCAGTGTTAAGCGCAGTGCATTTTTCTTACCCTGTCTTGAGGCTGTTGAGGGCATCCTCCACTCCTTTCTGGTTGTATTTGACCATGTGTGCATGCATGTCAGGGTAGTTACTTCTGATGTTCCTCTCTGTACTGCCGTTAGGGACCGTACCAAAACGGAATGGAGGGTAGTGCTCCTGAGGCTTCTGGAACTGTAGGAATTGATGAGGAGAGAAGATTCAGTTCAATGACATCTAATTCAGAGCAGTCCTATTAATTTCAAACTGATTCAAATAAATGCAGTTCCACTCAATTCAATTACATTTGATTGAATGCCATTCTACCCTTTTCAATTTGATTAGATTTGATATAATTCAAGGCCATTATTTTTGAGTCAATTCAATAGCCATAGATTGCCCGGACCTGCTGTTAGCCCGGACCTGCTGTTTTCGACTCTCTCTCTCTCTACCGCACCTGCTGTCTCTAACTCTGAATGATTGGTTATGAAAAGCCAACTGACATTTACTCCTGAGGTGCTGACCTGTTGCACCCTCGACAACCACTATGATTATTATTATTCGACCCTGCTGGTCATCTATGAACGTTTGAACATCTTGGCCATGTACTGTTATAATCTCCACCTGGCACAGCCAGAAGAGGACTGGCCACCCCTCTGAGCCTGGTTCCTCTCTAGGTTTCTTCCTAGGTTTCTGCCTTCCTAGGGAGTTTTTCCTAGCCACCGTGCTTCTACATCTGCATTTCTTGCTGTTTCGGGTTTGAGGCTGGGTTTCTGTATAGCACTTTGTGACATCGGCTGATGTAAAAAGGACTTTATAAATACATTTGATTGATTGATTGAGTTCAGTCTACTACACTCTAAAAAAACGCTGCTTTAAAAACAACTCAATTTGGGTAAATATAGGACAGAACACATGTTGGGTTATTTTGACCCAGCAGTTGGGTCATTTAAGAACACATTGCCAGGGACAGGTTGGGTTGTTGATGCTGCGGTATTTAGCTAAAATCAGAGATGGGTAGACAAATATTACAACAAATATTATGGCTGAACTCAAATGTGCTGGTTGATAAAATACCTGTATTTATGGGAAAGATGTTTGAAAAGGGTATTTTGTTCTTAAATGATATTTTAAATTGTAATGGTAGAGTTATGTCCTTCATGGAGATATCAGAATTCTACGGGAAGGTCTGCTCAATCCAAGAGTACAACCAATTGATTACAGCATTGCCCCAAAAATGGAGGAGGCGGGTGGCAGCAGGAGGAGGTAGGGAAATGGTCTGTCTGCCCAATATAAAGGATCAAAACTGGTGGAGGAATAAAAATAGCATAAATAGGAAAGTATACCAGTTTCATTTGAGGACCAGGATGTTGACTGTTCCATACAGATTGCAAAATAGTTGGGAAGAGATTTTTGATGTACTGTTTCCATGGTACAGGGTGCATGAGTTGATATATAAAACAACGCAAGATTCAAGACTTCGTGCTTTTCAGCTAAAATGATTATATAGAATTCTTGCCACCAACAAAATGTTGAATACTTGCGGCATTAAATCATCGAAGCTCTGCAGATTTTGTTGTGAGGATACAGAATCAATAGACCATTTATTTTGGTATTGCCCTCAGGTAGCCTGTTTCTGGTCTCAGGTTCAGGAATGGCTGAAAATGCATAGCATTGATCTAAAACTGACCCTAGAAATAGTACTGTTAGGAGATCTGGAGAGACCTGGTCAGTCAATTACTAATATACTAATACTCTTAGTAAAAGTATTTATCTTCAACACGCAATCTGTAGATTCTATTTGATTAGATAGATTGAAATTGTACGTTAAACAGCATAGCATAGTTGAAAGATATGTGTTGCGTAGAAACATGAAGTCGGTGGCCAGCAGAGATAGCTGGGATGGGCTGAGGGAAGCTGAGGGTTGGTATGTGGAATTGGAGACAAGTGGGAGTGTAGTTGCTGTGTGAGAGAGAGAATGATGGTCAAAAGATAAAGGGGGAAAAAAGTACATTTGAATGACACTAAGTGGCAGTGTTTTTACAACTAATGCCGGTTTGCCTGAGGCTGATGCCGTGCAGGTGTTTGTACACATGCAAAAATACACACACTCTCATTCAAATAAACACATACAAGAACACACACATACATGTAATAGTGTCAGACATGCACACTAACATATAAAGTAGGCATTGCTGTTATGATTTCAGTTGTCCTTGATGTCCTTTGTTTTAAATTTATTATTTAGTAGAATTATTTTTGCATTGTTGTTTGCTGTTTTCTTCTGTCTTTTCCTTTTTTCTCTTTAGTTCATTCTCTTGGTTGTTGGTGCATTGGGGGGTTCTTGGGGGAATGGAATGAATTGTATTTTTTATTTATTTTTCTTCCGGGGGGGGGCTGTGGGAGGGGTCTCGAATGGTTGAGGGACAGCTATTGGGGAACTGTGGGGGGATCTTGGAGGGTTCGGGTTTCACAAGGTTGTGATCATGAAAAAGGAAACTATGACATATATTTTATATCAGTATCACACATAATGATGGCTCTGTTGCGGAAAGACTGATACATGTTTGATTGTGTCTTGATGCTGTATTGTTTGTCCTTCATGTTCTAATACTTTAATGTTACCCCCTCCTTGTGTTTTTTGTAATAAATAATTTTAAAAAATATTAATAATAAAATCAGAGATGGGAATTATTTATATTACATGTATTTCAAATACGTATTTTAATCACACTGTATATACAAAAGTATGTTGACACCCCTTCAAATTAGTGGATTCGGCTATTTGAGCCACATCTGTTGCTGACAGGTGTATAAAATCAGCCATGCAATCTCCATAGACAAACATTGGCAATAGAATGGCCTTACTGTCATAGGATGCCACCTTTCCAACAAGTCAGTTTGTCAAATTTTTGCCCTGCTAGAGCTTCCCTGGTCAACTGTAAGTGCTGTTTTTGTGAAATGGAAACATCTAGGAGCAACAATGGCTGAACCGCGAAGCTCACAGAACAGGATCGCTGAAGCGCATAGTACGTTAAAAACATCTGTCCTCGGTTGCAACACTCAATACCAAAGCGAGGTCCATACAGAAATGATTTGTCGAACTTGACTGGCCTGCACAGAGCCCTGACCTCAACTCCATCGAACACCTTTGGGATGAATTAGAACGGCGACTGCGAGCCAGGCCTAATCGCCCCCAAAATCAGTGCCGACCTCACGAATGCTCGTTGTTAATTGGAAGCATGTTCCCACAGCAATGTTTCAACATCTAGTAGAAAGCCTACAAGAAGAGTGTAGGCTGTTACAGTAGCAAAGGGGGGACCAACTCCATATTTATGCCCATGATTTTGGAATGAGATGTTCGACGAGCAGAGGTCCACATACTTTTGGTCATATAGTGTAGTTCTGAATATTTTGTATTTTGTATTACACTGGTCTGAACAACACTCCAATGTAGTATTCAGAGCCCTTAACCTTTTCCACATTTTGTTACATTACAACCTTATTCTGATATTGATTAAATCGTTTTTTTCTTCATCAATCTACACATAATACACCATAATGACAAAGCAAAAACAGGTTTGTGTATTACATTTTTTTATTAATGTATTATAATTCAACTGAAATAACACATTTACCCAAGTATTCAGACCCTTTTACTCAGTACTTTGTTGAAGCACCTTTGGCAGCGATTACAATCTCGATTCTTCTTGGGTAAGACGCTACAAGCTTGGCACACCTGTATTTGGGGAGTTTCTCCCATTCTTCTCTGCAGATCCATTCAAGCTCTGTCAGTTTGGTTGGGTAGCGTCGCTGCACAGCTATTTTCAGGTCTCTCCAGAGATGTTCTATTGGATTCAAGTCCGGGCTCTGGCTGGCCCACTCAAGGACATTCAGAGACTTGTTCCGAAGCCACTCCTGCATTGTCTTGGCTGTGTGCTTAGAATCGTTGTTCTGTTGGAAGGTGAACCTTCGCAATAGTCTGAGGTCCTGAGCGCTCTGGAGCAGGTTTTCATCTTTCCCTCAATCCTGACTAGTCTCCCAGTCCCTGCCACTGAAAAACATCCCCTAAGCATGATGCTGCCACCACCATGCTTCACCACAGGGATGGTGCCAGGTTTAATCCAGACATGAAGCTTGGCATTCGGGCCAAAGTGTTCAATCTTGGCTTCATCAGACCAGAAAATCTTGTTTCTCATTGTCTGAGAGTCCTTTAGGTGCCTTTTGGCAAACCCCAAGTCGGCTGTCATGTGCCTGTTACTGAGGAGTGGCTTCAGAGATCGTTGTCCTTCTGGAAGGTTCTCCCATCTCCACAGAAGATCTCTGGAGCTCTGTCAGAGTGACACTTGGGTTCTTCGTTACCTCCATGACCAAGACCATTCTTCCTCGATTGCTCATTTTCTCCGGTCGGCCAGCTATAGGAAGAGTCTTGGTGATTCCAAATCTCTTCCATTTAAGGTTGATGGAGGCCACTGTGTTCTTGGGGACTTTCAATGCTGCAGACATGTGTTGATACCCTTCCCCAGATCTGCGCCGTGACACTATCCTGTCTCAGAGCTCTACTGACAATTGCTTCGTCCTCATGCCTTAGTTTTTGCTCTGACATGCACTGTCAACTGTGGGACCTTATATAGACAGGTGTGTGCCTTTCCAAATCATGTCCAATCAATTGGATTTACCACATGTGGACTTCAATCAAGTTGTAGAAACATCTCAAGGATGATCAATGGAAACAGGATGCACATGAGCTCAATTTCGAGTCTCATAGCAAAGGGTCTGAATACTTATGTAAATATGTTATTTCAGTTTTTATTTATTTTTTAATTTGCAAAAAATACTAATATCTATTTTCACTTTGTCATTATTGGGTATTGTGTGTAGATTGATGAGGAATAAAAAATTATGTAATACATTTTACAACAAGGCTGTAACATCACAAAATGTGGGTCTGAGTACTTTCTGAATGCACTGTATTTTATAAGAAGATACTCTAGAAAGCTGTAATTTGTAAAAAAAAATATTACAAAAGCTCAGCCCAGTCAAAACTGTTCGCTGCTCTGGCACCCCAATGGTGGACAAACTCCCTCACGACGCCAGGTCAGCGGAGTCAATCACCACCTTCCGGAGACACCTGAAACCCCACCTCTTTAAGGAATACCTAGGATAGGATAAAGTAATCCTTCTAACCCCCCCCTTAAAAGAGTTAGATGCACTATTGTAAAGTGGTTGTTCACTGGAATATCATAAGGTGAATGCACCAATTTGTAAGTCGCTCTGGATAAGAGCGTCTGCTAAATGACTTAATGTAAATGTAAATGTATATACTGCCAATCTGGTCACAGCTCAATAACCCAACTAAGTGCCACAACTGATGGTCAAAAATATCTATTTACCCAGCGATGGATTGTTCACCCAGCCTTTTTTTGAGTGTAGTACTTCAACTCAGGGCCGTTTGGCCAAGTCAGTTCAGAGTTGAGAGGATTCAGAGTGCAGGATGGATGAAACTTTGACAGAACCACACAGAACCCAGACGCTAATGAAACTCATTAAAGTGCAAATAAAAACTCTCCATTATAAGCTGTTAGTATTGACCTTCATAGCCCTGTGAAGATGGATGGACCTCTCTACAATAAGATCCCGTGTGTGTGTGTTCACTGTCTGAGAATAATATAATACTGTCTTAACACCTCCCCTGAGGCCCTGGCTTTTTTCTCTCTCTCTGTATCTATTCTCTGTTTATTTGTTTCTCGCTCTCGCACTCTGAAGTCAAGTTTTATCACTTGCCATTTTCTCTTCTGTGAGGAAGAGGAAAATTTTCCTCTTTACGCTGAGGAATAGCGAGCCAAATGAAGAAGTAAGTGTGTGTGTGTGTGTGTGTGTGTGTGTGTGTGTGTGTGTGTGTGTGTGTGTGTGTGTGTGTTGTGTGTGTGTGTGTGTGTGTGTGTGTGTGTGTGTGTGTGTGTGTGTGTGTGTGGTGTGTGTAAATGCTATGGTCGGACAGGGAGAATCTGACAGGACGAGCCCAGAGAGGACAGTTATCAGGATGGATGGATTGATGGATGACTCAGGGATTGATTAGTTGTCCTACCTTCTTGTCAGACAGTCCAGACACAGTGTCTATGTACTGCTCCTGGATCATGAAGGCAGCCAGGTTGGCAGTGTAGGAGGCCAGGAAGATGACAGCGAAGAAGGCCCACACCAACACCATGATCTTACTGGTTGTGCCTTTAGGGTTCTCAATGGGGACTGAGTTATTGAACACGATGCCCCACAGTAGCCACACTGACTTCCCTAGGTGAAGGTAGGACCTCCGGGCGCTGGGGGGGAAGGAGCAGAGATGGGCAGTATTTCTATTACTATACACTACCGGTTAAAAGTTTTAGAACACCTACTCATTCAAGGGTTTTTATTTATTTTGACTATTTTATACATTGTAAAATAATGAAGACATCAAAACTACAAAATAACACATGTGGACTCATGTAGTACTAAAAAAGTGTTAAACAAATCAAAATGTATTTTATATTTGAGATTCTTCAAATAGCAACCCTTTGCCTTGATGACAGCTTTGCACACTCTTGGCATTCTCTCAACAAGCTTCACCTGGAATGCTTGTCCAACAGTCTTGAAGGAGTTCCCACATATGCTGAGCACTTGTTGTCTGCTTTTCCTTCACTCTGCTGTCCGACTCATCCCAAACCATCTCAATTTGGTTTAGGTCAGGTGATAGTGGAGCCAGGTCATCTGATGCAGCACTCCATCAATCCCCTCT
>NC_036848.1:35152880-35242421 GCF_002910315.2 Salvelinus sp. IW2-2015 | reverse complement strand
AATGGGACCACATACTTATGTCATGCATAAAATGCTAATTAATTACTTAAAAATCATACAATGTGATTTTCTGGATTTTTGTTTTAGATTCCGTTCTCACAGTTGAAGTGTACCTATGATAAAAATTACAGACCTCTACATGCTTTGTAAGTAGGAAAACCTGCAAAATCGGCAGTGTATCAAATACTTGTTCTCCCCACTATATACATTTTTATTTGTTCATTTAGCAGATGCTATTATCACACCATAGCACCATCAGACTTCTGATACCAATGTTGGGTGAAAGGGTGCCACAAAATTGTGAACCGCTAATAAAAAAAAAGTATTTTGTATTTTGAAAATACAAAAATTAAAGCTTTCAAGAGTTACTTGCTACAAATTATATTGGAGTGTAGTTCAGCCAGTGTAATTCAAAATACACAATACTCAGAAGTCATTGGAAATGTATTTCAAATATATGTAACAGATACAGATTTGCAGTGGACAAATATAGCAGCAGCAGCTGAAAAGATGAGCTCTACAAATATTGAATTTTAAATGTTTTTTTTTAAGTAGTACATCGAAAAAAATCAAAGAAAACTGCAAACTGAATAGGAGACCAAACAAGCAGCAAACAAAGAAGAAAGGCTTTTGAAAAGTAACAATTTTTCAATAAATTATACCGTTTTCTTAGCTAGCTAAGTTGTTTACCTGTTGCTAGGCAGTTGCTAGGACATTCCTGAAAGAAGCTAGCTAGCTAACAAGGAGTGTCTAGTTGGCAGAAGGAAGAAGGGACAAAGAGGGACAAAGTGGTACAAAAAAGGACAGAAGAAAAGGGAAAGGGGACATTAAGGTGAGCAGTCCTCTAAAGACACAAAAGAATAATACAAGAAACAACACTTCTATTGCCTCTCCTCTACGATACGCACTTCGGTTTGGTTTGGAGCGAGTAGTTGCATTCGCTTTGCTCCACAGGTAGTATTACAGGTAGTATTACATTTATTTCATTACAGTACAACAGTTTGATTTGTTTGATCTTAGCTGGCTACATAGCGTTTTGTATCCAAGATAATTGTGTAGTCTAGAGTAATTGTCGAGGTTACCTAGCCAGTTAGAGGTTACCTAGCCAGCTACACTTTCAAACAAAGTCAACAACGCAGCCACTGCTAGCTAGCCTATTTCACAGCCAGCAGTACTATATCATTTTAGTCAATAAGATTTTTTGCAACGTAAGCTTAACTTTCTGAACATTCGAGACGTGTAGTCACTTGTCATTCCAATCTCCTTTGCATTAGCGTAGCCTCTTCTGTAGCCTGTCAACTATGTGTCTGTCTATCCCTGTTCTCTCCTCTTGCACAGACCATACAAACGCTTCACACCGCGTGGCCGCTGCTACTCTAACTTCTTGGTAAAATAGCCCTTACACAGCCTGGAGGTGTGTTTTGGGTCATTGTCCTGTTGAAAAACAAATGATAGTCCCACTAAGCCCAAACCAGATGGGATGGCGTATCGCTGCGGTAGCCATGCTGGTTAAGTGTGCCTTGAATTCTAAATAAATCACAGACAGTGTCACCAGCCAAGCACCCCCACACCATAACACCTACTCCTCCATGCTTTATGGTGGGAAATACACATGCGGAGATCCTCCGTTCACCCACACCACGTCTCACAAAGACATGGCGGTTGGAACCAAAAATCTCCTATTTGGACCAGACCAAACAACAAATTTCCTCCGGTCTAATGTCCATTGCTCGTGTTTCTTGGCCCAAGCAAGTCTCCTCTTATTATTGATATCCTTTAGTAGTGGTTTCTTTGCAGCAATTCGACCATGAAGGCCTGATTCACACAGTCTCTTCTGAACAGTTGATGTTGAGATGCGTCTTTTACTTGAACTTTGTGAAGCATTTATTTGGGCTGCAATTTCTGAGGCTGGTAACTCTAATGAACGTATCCTCTGCAGTAGAGGTAACTCTGGGTCTTCCATTCTTGTGGCGGTCCTCATGAGAGCCAGTTTCATCATTGAGCTTGATGGTTTTTGCGACTGCACTTGAAGAAACTTTCAAAGTTCTTAACATTTTCCAGATTGACTGACCTTCATGTCTTAAAGTAATGATGGAATGTCGTTTCTATTTGCTTATTAGAGCTGTTCTTGCCATAATATGGACTTGATCTTTTACCAAACAGGGCTATCTTCTGTATACCACCCATACCTTGTCACAACATACCTGACTGACTCAAAAGCATTAAGAAGGAAATAAATTGCACAAATTAACTCTTAAGAAGGCATACCTGTTAATTGAAATGAATTCCAGGTGACTACCTCATGAAGCAGGTTGAGGTAATGTCAAGAGTGTGCAAAGCTGTCATCAACGCAAAGGGTGGCTATTTGAAGAATCTCAAATAAATAAAAAATTGATTTGTTTAACAATTTTTGGTTACTAAACGATTCCATATGTGTTATTTAATTGTTTTGATGTCTTCACTATTATTCTACAATGTAGAAAATAGTACAAATAAAGAAAAACCCTTGAATGAGTAGGTGTTCTAAAACTTTTGACCGGTAGTGTATTTGAAATACATATTTTAATTACTTCTGAGTATTTTTTTTTTTGAATTACACTGGGCTGAACTACACCAATGTATTTTGTATTTTCAAAATTCTGTCATTTGTATTTTCAAAATACAAAACACTTTACATTACCATTGAGAGTTAGAGGCGGAGGGATGTTAGGGAGGAGAGGGAGGTAGAGATTAGATGTTTGTTTAATAAACCCAAGGTATCATAACAGCCTCATTAGCAGATGTCCAATTGGATGAATGGATCAGTAAAGCTCCCAAGATTCAGTGTTGTTGATGTGTTTCATGGAACATAATCCTTATACGTCCATGTTCCTATAGTGTTGATGACAGAATCATGCATTTCCAATTAGCTTATTTCTATAGGCCCCTACTAGGCCTTATAGAGAGCTGAAAAGGTCAAACTTATATAATGTTTCTATTCATAGGTCGTTCCCTAACCCATCACTCAACCCAGCAGCATTAGCGGTCCTCTCAGCATTAGCCTAGCCACTGAAAGGTTAGCCATTAGCCTGCCTCCACCTGGTGTGTATCATGTTGGGGAAGACAGCATTAGCCTCTAATTGTGTGTCGTGTTGGGGAACACTGCGCTTGCCGCTAGCTTGCTTCTAGCTGTGTGTCGTGTATGGGAACACACCCTCAGTCCATCCATCTTGGTCATCTTAGCGGAGTCACATCCATCTCCGTCAAATTAGCCTAGCGACTAACGTTAATTAAACCAGGAAGTGACCTTTCAGACAGTGAGACGAGAGCGAGCTCTGGCATCTCGGCATGCTGGGATTGAATAGCCGTCTTCGTTGTGTGTAAGGCTATACCCCACAGTCTCTCGGGGACTCTCGGTCTGACATTCTGTTTCATAACCTGTAAAGCAGGCTACCCCAATAGGTGCCCCGTGGGCCGAATTCCGTTGGTGGGTGATTTTATTTGGCCCCCCAAGTTGTCAGAAATATACAGTACCAGTCAAAAGTTTGGACACTCCAACTCATTCCAGGGCCAAGAAACACGAGCAATGGACATTAAACTGGTGAAAATCTGTCCTTTGGTCTGGTCCAAATAGGAGATTTTGAGACGCAGAGTCGGTGAATGAATGATCTCCGCATGTGTGGTTCCCACCGTGAAGCATGAGGAGGTGTGATAGTGTGGGGGTGCTTTGCTGGTGACACTGTCAGTGATTTATTTATAATTCAAGGCACACTTAACCAGCATGGCGACCACAGCATTCTGCAGAAATACGCCATCCCATCTGGTTTGGGTTTAATGGGTGTTTTTCAACAGGAAAATGACCCAAAACACACCTCCAGAATGTGTATGGGCTATTTTACCAAGGAGAGTGATGGAGTGCTGTATCAGATGGCCTGGCCTCGATTGAGATGGTTTGGGATGAGTCGGACAGCAGAGTGAAGGAAGAGCAGCCAACAAGTGCTCAGCATATGTGGGAACTCCTTCAAGACTGGGAAAGCATTCCAGGTGAAGCTGGTTGAGAGAATGCCAAGAGAGTGCAAAGCTGTCATCAAGGCAAAGGGTGGCTACTTTGAAGAATCTCAAATATAAAATATATTTTGATTTGTTTAACAATTTTTTGGTTACCACATGATTCCACGTGTGTTATTTCATAGTTTTGATGTCTTGACTTTTATTCTACAATGCAGAAAATAGTAAAAATAAATAAAAACCCTTGAATGAATAGGTGTGTCCAAACTTTTGACTGGTACTGTCTATATACAGTTGAAGTAAGAAGTTTGCAAACACCTTAGCCAAATACATTTATTAAACTCAGTTTTTCACAATTCCTGACATTTTATCCAAATAAAAATTCTCTGTCTTAGGTCAGTTAGGATCACCACTTTATTTAAAAAATCTGAAATGTCAGAATATTAGTAGAGAGAATGATTTATTTCAGCTTTTGTTTCTTTCATCACATTCCCAGCGGGTCAGAAGTTTACATACACTCAATTAGTATTTGGTAGCATTGCCTTTAAAATGTTTAACTTGGGTCAAACATTTCAGGTAGCCTTCCACAAGCTTCCCACAATACGTTGGGTGAATTTTGGCCCATTCCTCCTGACAGAGCTGGTGTAACTGAGTCAGGTTTGTAGGCCTCCTTGCTCGCACACGCTTTTTCAGTTCTGCCCACAAATTTTCTAGAGGCTTGAGGTCAGGGCTTTGTGATGGCCACTCCAATACCTTGACTTTGTTGTCCTTAAGCCATTTTGCCACAACTTTGGAAGTATGCTTGGGGTCATTGTCCATTTGGAAGCTACTGATAGGCTAATTGACATCATTTGAGTCAATTGGAGGTGTACCTGTGGATGTATTTCAAGGCCTAACTTCATACTCAGTGCCTCTTGGCTTGACATCATGGGAAAATCAAAATAAATCAGGCAAGATCTCAAAAAACAAATTGTAGACCTTCACAAGTCTGGTTCATCCTTGGGAGCAATTTCCAAATGCCTGAAGGTACCACGTTCATCTGTACAAACAATAATACGCAAGTATAAACACCATGGGACCACGCAGCCGTCATACCGCTCAGGAAGGAGACGGGTTCTGCTCCTAGAGATGAACGTACTTTGGTGCGAAAAGCGCAAATCAATCCCAGAACAACAGCAAAGGACCTTGTGAAGATGCTGGAGGAAACAGGTACAAAATGATCTATATCCACAGTATAACAAGTCCTATATCAACATAACCTGAAAGGCCGCTCAGCAAGGAAGAAGCCACTGCTCCAAAACCGCAATAAAAAATTCAGACTACGGTTTGCAACTGCACATGGGGACAAAGATCGTACTTTTTGGAGATATGTCCTCTGGTCTGAGGAAACAAAAATAGAACTGTTTGGCCATAATGACCATCGTTATGTTTGGAGGAAAAAGGGGGAAGCTTGCAAGCCGAAGAACACCATCCCAACCGTGAAGCACGGGGATGGCAGCATCATGTTGTGGGGGTGATTTGCTGCACGAGGGACTGGTGCACTTCACAAAATAGATGGCATCATGAGGAAGGAATATTATTTGGATATATTGAAGCAACATCTCAAGACATCAGTCAGGAAGTTAAAGCTTGGTCGCAAATGGGTCTTCCAAATGGACAATGACCCAAACATACTTCCAAAGTTGTGGCAAAATGGCTTAAGGACAACAAAGTCAAGGTATTAGATTGGCCATCACAAAGCCCTGACCTCAATCCTATAGAAAATTTGTGGGCAGAACTGAAAAAGTGTGTGCGAGCAAGGAGGCCTACAAACCTGACTCAGTTACACCAGCTTGGTCAGGAGGAATGGGCCAAAATTCACCCAACTTATTGTGGGAAGCTTGTGGAAGGCTACCCGAAACGTTTGACCCAAGTTAAACATTTTAAAGGCAACTGAGTTTGAACCTGGGTCTCCTGTGTTTGCCCTCTGAGCTAAATCCAGGCTAGCAGACAGGTTTGTCTCAACTCACCTTTAGCACTGACCAAGCTTCGGTTGTACCCGACAGGACTGAAGTACTCAAACACGAATACAGTCACAGCGACCACGGTCAGGCACATTACAAACATCATCACCCACACCGCTGGGCTATAGGGCTCTAGTGGAGAGGAGGAGAGACAAGGAGGGGAGAGAGAGAGCGGGAGGGAGGGCAAAAGAGAGAAGGAGAGAGAGACATCTTTCTTTTCAGGTATTTTGGACTGGCCAATAATGGCTAACAATGTCTTCTGCATAGTATCTAAAGAAGAATTAAAGGTAATCATGGGATTCTTAATCCATTCCTTTGGTTGTCGTGTTAGCTTTTGTACTGCCAGGCTCAAACAAGGTAATTATACACAATTTGAAGACCAGGGAGAGAAGAGGCAGAGATAAAATTATTAATATTAACATGGGAAAATATCCAGCAACTTGTTTTGATTTTGATTTTGTTGTTTCAGGGTTTATGTGGGATTTAGTCATATCTGCGGGATAAAACTTTAATCTAAAGTTTCCTAAAGCAGAAAAAACAGACCACTGAGACAGAACTCAGTAAAGTAGGCCACACACACACGTTTGCGCTCACTGAGCGTTGCCATGGGAGCTAGCGGTCCTGCTGCATCCATGGGGAGAGGCATCATGGCCGACAATACAGGTAAATTACTCTTAGACACACATCTAGGATTATCTTTTCCTCCCCATATCCTAATGATAGCTATTGAAGTAATTAAACTAAACTGACCTCAGATCAAATTCTATTTACATTATCTAAAGTCAATCAATTAATCAATCCTACTCTCTCACCAAGGAAGGCGGAGGGGGAGACAGTCCCATTGCTACGGGCAACCATGACGCTGATGCCCGTCTCAACGAAGGGCACGGAGAAGTCGATGATCTCAGAACGCTCCTCATTTATGGTGAGAGAACCTATGGCCATGTCTGCTTTCCTATAGAACACCTGGGAGAGGAGAGGGTGAGGAATGAGACAGGGTGAGGAAAAGAGAGTGGCAGGTTGATGCATGTACATCTTTACATTATACAACTGATTTCCTGTACATAATCCCACTGCTAACGTACAGTGCATTCAGAAAGTTCAGACCCGTTCACTTTTTCACATTTTGTTACGTTACAGCCTTATTCTAAAATGTATTAAATAAAAAATGTCCTCATCTATCTATCTACACACCCCATAATGACAAAGCGAAAACTGGTTTATAGAAATGTTGGCTAATTTATAAAAAAATAAAAAATAAAAAAAATACCTTATTTACATAAGTATTCAGACCCTTTGCTATGAGACTCGAAATTGAGCTCAGGTGCATCCTGTTCCCATTTATCCTCCATGAGATGATTCTACAACTTGATTGGAGTCCACCTTTGGTAAATTCAATTGATTGGACATGATTGGAAAGGCACACACCTGACTATATAAGGTCCCACAGTGGACAGTCAGAGCAAAAACCAAACCATAAGGTCGAAGGAATTATCAGCAGAGCTCTGAGACAGGATTGTATCTAGGCACAGATCTGGGGAACGGTACCAAAACATTTCTGCAGCATTGAAGGTCCCCTAGAAAACGGTGGCCTCCATGATTCTTAAATGGAATTAGTTTGGAACCACCAAGACTCTTCCTAGAGCTGGCCGCCCGGCCAAACTGAGCAATCGGGGAAGAAGGGCCTTGGTCGGGGAGGTGGCCAAGAACCTGATGGTCACTCTGACAGAGCTCCAGAGTTCCTCTGTGGAGATGGGAGAACCTTCCAGAAGGACAACCATCTCTGCAGCACTCTACCAATCAGGCCTTTTATGGTAGAGTGGCCAGACAGAAGCCACTCCTCAGTAAAAGGCACATAACAGCCCGCTTGAAGTTTGCCAAAAGGCACCTACTGTAAAGGACTCTCAGACAATGAGAAACAAGATTCTTTGGTCTGATGAAACCAAGATTGAACTCTTTTCCTGATTGCCAAGCGTCACCTCTGGAAGAAACCTGGTACTATCCCTATAGTGAAGCGTGGTGGTGGCAGCATCATGCTGTGGGGATGTTTTTCAGTGGCAGGGACTGGGAGACTAGTTAGGATCGAGGGAAAGATGATTGGAGCAATGTACAAAGAGTTCCTTGATGAAAACCTGCCCCAGAGGACCTCAAACTGGGGCGAAGGTTCACCTTCCAATGGGACAACAACCCTAAGCACACAGCCAACAGAACGCAGGACCGGCTTGGGGACAAGTCTCTGAATTTCCTTAAGTGGCCCAGCCAGACCCCGGACTTGAACCAAGATTGAACATCTCTGCAGAGACCTGAAAATAGCTGTGCAGTGATGCTCCCCATCCAACCTAACAGAGCTTGAGAGGATCTGCAGAGAAACTAATTATGGGGTATTGTGTGTAGATTGAGGGGGAAAAACGATTGAATCCATTTCAGAAGAAGGCTGTAATGTAACAAAATGTGGAAAAAGTCAAGGGGTCTGAATACTTTCCGAATGCGCCGTTAATAAGAATTGCTCACTATGGTATTTTTCTCTAGAATTACCTCAAAATATATCAAACACATACAAAGTATTGAGCCTCTGGGCAGAGGAATGCAGGCAGTGATGTTCTCATGAGGAACACCTGTTTAGGCGTGCGCCTTAGGGTGCAACTGTGTTTGATGTGTGTGTTTTGCATCTTCAGCACCATATGTGCATGTCCTCATACACCATTGCCTAGTTAAAATGCACCATCAAAGAGATAGCCAGAGCTACCGTACACCTACCCAGGTTACCACTGCCACTGACCACTGTCTCTTGTTCTCTTCTGCTCCCAAGGAACACACAGCACATAGTTAGGAGTAGGAGCACTGTAGCTATTTATGGAGAAGCTAGTTCATATTCCAATTGTTATCGTTCTGGGATTTGAAACAGCAGCATTCCAGCTACTGGTACACCTCTCGAGCGTCTATGCTACCCACCACCTCTGCCCTAGCACAGACATCTCCTGTAATGTTCTAACTACTGGGTGTGCAGGCTTTTGTCCCAGGCCAGCACTGACACGCTTGATTACACTAATCAACGGACCATGAAAGCCTTGATAAGTGTAATCAAGTGTGTTATCAGAATGCAAGTGGAGCTTTTACCCCGTTGCTTACACCTACGGATTACTCTCAGATCCCCATGGACTAGGGTTTGATATGGGGTTTGGCATTAGTGTTCCTCTCACCTCTCCGATCATGCCGTTCCAGATGCCACTGATCATCTTTCCATGTTTCCCGTTAGTGACCAGGTAGAGGTCGTAGGAGAACTTAATGGTGCGAGACAGCTTCTTCAGAATGTCTATACAGAACCCCTTACAGCACAGCTTGGTGTAGGGCTCCGAGTGGCCCACAATACTGCAGGGAGAGGAGGAGCACACACACAGAACAGAGCTTGGTAAATTCTTCAGTGACCTGAGATATTGCAGAGATAGACCCACACACACACACACAGAGAGAGAGAAAGAAAGAACGTAGGTGAAGCATGATACGTTTTTGGAGAAAGAAGAACAACTCCTAATTGACCTAATAGGTCCTATTATTGACCTCCTAAACAGCAGTAGCACAGTGAGTCCTGATGGCTGGAGATGTGAGACATATCAGATCAATAAGCTAAATAGCAACATAGCAGAGCAAAGAGCAAACTGTACTATGTACTAATGACTGGGAATCAAGGACCTGGTCTGCAGACAGGAAAGACAACAGTAAATCGGTATCCCCCAGACACACACACACAAACATGCAAACAAGCGTGCGCATACACACAAACAGAGACAGAGATGCACGCACGCAGGCAGAGGGGCAGGCAGGCACACACACACACTTAGTCCAGTCTGAAACCTTGGATGTCTGAGGGCCGGAGACAGACTCTAAACACAGGCCATTAGGGTGTTTGGAGGAACACTGACACACACACACACAGAGCGGTGATGATCCGTCACCTCCAGCCTGCCCTCGACCCCACTGTCTAATGATGTGTAGGTAGAGGGGGAGGACAGAGAGAGAGGGATGAAAGAGAGGGGATGGTTGTTGTTGTTTGACCTAGAGTAAACAGGTCTGTCCCCGTCTCCCTCATCTCACCAGCTGCCTGGGCTAAACGCTGCAGGTTAAGAGCTCTGAGTTAGGGTGTTCAAATATATATGTGTGTGTGTGTGCGTGCGTGCGTGCGTGCGTGCGTGCGTGCGTGCGTGCGTGCGTGCGTGCGTGTGTGGATGCTACACAACTGCTTCCTCTATCTCCCCCAACCCTTCACACACACACACACACACACAGACACAGACACACCTGAGGATTAGCGATGGCTCTGTTGCTCCAGGGTTCTTCCCTGAAACTACAGCAGTATGAAACAAAGTGAACAGAGGGAGGAAATCTAAAACTATAACACAAAGAAAACTTCCTTTGCTATGAGGAAGGAGAATGGTGGAGAAAGAAATAATGAGGAAGGAAGATTGAGAATATATGTTTCAGTGGGGAGATTGCCAGTGGTGTACCCTTAGGTATGTTATGCTAATACCTATGGCTCGATTGCAACCAACAAGCAGAATGTAACGCACTCCTGCAGGTTAACGTTGGATTTCTTAAAACGCTACAAATGGGAGATGACTAAGCTTGATCGCGACAAGAAATGCACAAGGATAAAACGGCAGATCAGTTGATCTCTCGTTGTTACCGTGTCAAGTGATTATAATACCGGATAGCTGGTCTAGATTCTCTACTACCGCCCCGAATGAAATATCAACCTATCAGAAGCATCAGAAATGAAGGCTGATGGATGTAAAAAAAAAAAAAAAAAAAAACTTATTTGAGTATAATAATATAGAAGTAGTAGCCCTCATTTCATTCAAACGCTTCACCTTAAATGGCAAAATAAAATAATAATTGCCTTTCAATATATAACATAAATGATTACATTTTCATTTGATAAAAAAATATTGATTATTTAACTCAATCATGATTTACCTGATATGGTTGCAAATTTCTAATATGGACTGTCCAGGGATATTTTACCCTCAATCTTGATAAGATATGACCATATCAGACAATTTTCTTTTAAAGACAGTTGCATTTAATGGAGAGCATAAATTGGAAACAAACAAAAGAATTAAGAGTAGGCTACACCTTTAACATCATTTTTCCATTCATACAACGTGTCGGGAAAGTTGCCACAGTAGATTTGTCGTGGTAGAAAAGGAAATACCTTGTATCAGTCGTCAAATAGACACATCACTCTTAGTCCGCTCAACTAGCAAGATTAAAATGTTTCCCGTGATAATACCCACCAGAGAACAAAATAGTCTTGAGAAATGTTGGTTGCAATCAGGGCTAAAAGATAACCCCGAAATCCGCATTATGCAGATGTTTAACGGTGGTGGACGATAGTTGTTGTGCTGGTGGTTTTTAGCTCGTATCGATAGTTCAACGAGAGCTGGTAATAATCTAGTGGCCATCAGTTGTTGCAATTGTCCCAACGCTTCTACATAACTCAACTGAGGTCTGCAGTGCTGCATTTGAATATTCTGCCATTGCAATACAACTCTCGTGCACTCTGGGCGTCCCCAAACCAGAACTGCTCGCAGGTACACGGCGACTACATTACAATCAGATACCCACACGTAGACAAGTTAGGATTCTACCCAGACGAAGCATCATACAGCATGTCGGACAAAGCATCATACAGCATGTAGAATCACACACCAATAGCATCCCTCTTGCGGCTAGCCCACAGTCAGTTAGAAGAGAGAGTGCTTTTGACTGTGCCTTAAAGAAGGGTTAGCTGACAACTTCACGAAAACGGTGTGTTGTGATTCTGGATGGCCAGATAGCAACAATGACAAGAAGCTGCCATGTGGGGAATCGTAGGTGGCTCGTTTCAGATAGTTTCATCCTGTTCTTGATACCATGTCTTGATTTGAAGTGTTTTTACTGATGTCACATCTATGCTAATATGGCTCAAATTTGCTAGCAACTAGAGTATAATGATGTATTTGACACAAGTGCTCATTGTGCAAATGTATTTGTTTTCAAACATTTGAGACTAAATGTAGTTTACATGTCAACAATCTAAGCCAACTCTGTCTGTTTTGCCCCATAATTGAGCATGCATCGGTTTTGTTGCCGAACAAACCAACCTGTTTACACTACTCTCACTTATTGGATAGTTTTCTAGTTAGTGTGTAGCGCGAATTGAGCTGCCCGCTGGTGCTCTAAGAGCCAGAAGTGGATCTTCTAAATGATGATATATAAATTTTAACTTGTTTCAGTTATATTAGACATAACACTGCTATCTGGAGAGCATGCTTTGTTTCGTCATTCTCATTATCACATGTGATTCTACATCTTTCATTTTACTCTTAACTCTTAACTCTGTCTTCTGTCATCTCTGTCTCTTCGTTTTTGTTGTTTTTCGCCCTGGTTAGCTGCCGTAAGTGTTGTATCTTTGCTTAGTAATATGTCAAGCAGGGATGAGAAGAGAGAGGAGAAGAGAGGAGAAGAGAGAGAGACACTGAGAGCTGAGAGAGATAGAGATGTATGACAGAGGAGAGCACGATGAGAGAGAGGAGCAGGTAGGATTGAGATTTGACGAGATTTATGTGTTGAGGAGATAATTACTGGAGACGTAGAGATGGATGATGAGAGAATGAGTGATGTAGAGAAGAGAAGAGAAGAGTAGATGAGAGAGAGAGATGAGAGAGGAGAGGAGCGGAGAGAGAGAGATGAGAGAGAGAGAGCAGAGAGAGAGAGAGGAGAGAGAGAGTAGATATCCCTGAGTGAACGTAGACAGAGAGGACACGCTAAGATGCACATCGAGATTATGATGAGGAGACGAAAGTTGATGGAGAAGAGAGAGAGGAGAAGAGAGACGAGAGAGAGAGAGAGAGTAGTAGACTGAAGAAGAGTAGAGAGAGAAGTGCCTGGCATAGAAGAACATGGAAGGACTATAGTAAGCACTGTGGTCGGGTGAAAGTAGATGCATGAGTAGCTCTTCCTACTCTCATCTGCTCAAAATACGAATCAATCAGAGGTATTTAATATATTTCAATTGTTGCTGTTTGTTAAATGTTTTGTTTATTTTTCCTATGTATTATTATGTTGCTTCCCAACACATTCTTAATTTATGTAATACTCATATACTTGCTTTGGCGACAGTGACAGCCACCCATTCATGCAAATAAATGTTAAAAACCGGTGGAAAGAAAGAGAGAGAGGTTGTGTGATTGCTATCCACAGTTACCATGATATATATGAACCAGCGTTGGCAGATAAATCTTCTTTACAGCCAATCAATGTTGCTATTTTGATCGCTATCAGCTGCTCACACTCACTCTCACATCCTACACATCTCCCACTATTATAAATATACTGGTCTATAATTGGTGCAGACTCGTGTGATATGTCTAGGGATGTAACCGTCGTTGTATGTATTAGTGTTAATGGTTGGCCCCTGGTGTCATGTCTTGTTTGTTGTGTTGGCTCCTATTAGTATATCCGTTTATCTCACCGGTATGGGTTCTATGCATCATGTTTGATACAGGCTTGAGGATCACAGCTCCTATTGTCTCTGACCAGCGCAACATGTGTATAATGTGATTGATTATTATAAGATTTATCAGTATGCCTGGTTCTCAAAAACTAGCTTCCAGTATGTGTTTACCAGACACACCTTGTACCAAATACATTTTAAATCAGTTTTCACAATTCCTGACATTAATCCCAATAAAAATGATCTGTCGCAGGTCAGTTAGGATCACACTTTATTTTAAGAATGTGAAATGTCAGAATAATAGTAGAGAGAATGATTTTATTTCAGCTTATTTCTTTCATCACATTCCCAGTGGGTCAGAAGTTTACATACACTCAATTAGTATTTGGTTAAATTGGGTCAAATGTTTCAGGAGCCTTCCATAAGCTTCCCACAATAAGTTGGGTGAATTTTGGCCCATTCTCCTGACAGAGTTGTGTAACTGAGTCAGGTTTGTATGCCTCCTTGCTCGCACATTGTTTTTCAGTTCTGCCCACAAATGTTCTATAGGATTGAGGTCAGGACTTTGTGATGGCCACTCCAATACCTTGACTTTGTTGTCCTTAAGCCATTTTGCCACAACTTTGGAAGTATGCTTGGGTCATTGTCAATTTGGACGATCCATTTGTGACCAAACTTCAACTTCCTGACTGATGTCTTGAGATGTTGCTTCAATATATCCAAAATAATATTCCTTCTTCATGATGACATCTATTTTTGTAAGTCTGCATCAGTCCCTCGTGCAGCAAAGCAGCACCCCCATAACATGATGCTACCATCCCCGCGCTTCACGGTTGGATGTGTGTTCTTCGGCTTGCAAGCCTCCCTCTTTTTCCTCCAAACATAACGATGGTCGTTATGGCCAAACAGTTCTATTTTTGTTTCATCAGACCAGCTTTTTTTTGGCGGCTTTGGACAGTGGCTTCTTCCTTGCTGAGTGGCCTTTCAGGTTATTCGATATAGGACTCGTTTTACTGTGGATATAGATACTTTGATCTGTTTATGCCACATCTCCACGGAAACCTCCAATTGACTCAAATTATGTCAATTAGCCTATCAGAAGCTTCTAAACGCATGACATCATTTTCTGGAATTTTCCAAACTGTTTAAAGCCACAGTCAACTTAGCATATGTAAACTTCTGACCCACTGGAATTGTGATACGACTGATCAGTGAATATAGTGAAATAATCTGTCTGTAAACAATTGTTGGAAAAAATTACTTGTGTCATCACAAAGTAGATGTCCTAACCGACTTGTCAAAACTATAGTTTGTTAACAAGAAATTTGTTGGAGTGGTTGAAAAACGAGATTAAATGACTCCAACCTAAGTGTATGTAAACTTCCGACTTCAACTGTATGTGCAGCCATCTGTATACATTTGCAATTTGCATGTTGTTTGTTGGTGTGTGAGTGCGTACCTCTCGGTCGGTTAGACTGGCGCGGAAGGCACGTGGTGCGTACTGCAGCGTGCAGCGTTGCCGTGGGGTCCACATTTTCTACGATGACGAAGGGCCTCTCCTCAGAGTGGCTACCGTCAGGTGGCGGTCATCTGATACTGTCTCCAGAAAACTGCCATAGCGAGGCCACACCCGGGTAACGCCCCCTGGAGGATACCCCGCCTAATGTACCACCTGCGGGGGGGGGGGGCAGGAGAGAGAGAAGAGTGGGAGAGGGAGGGAAGGAAGATAGAGAAGAGAGAGAGAGAGAAACGAGTACATGAAAGTGGATTAAACACACTCAGGGCTGTAGATCTGAGAGAGGCTGATCCAGGTAATCCAATGGATTGTGACCCTAAGCAGAGCCCCAGAGGACCCAGTGATCCCTGTTAAGAATCTGTCCTCGCTTAACCCTACTGGGGCTCCATTTATCACCCAGGCTTCTTTCCCTGGAGCTTCCAACTCCATCCCTCCAGTCATAAATCATAGTGTCTCTTCTTTTATATGCAAATTACATTGTACTGATCTCTGAAAGTGAAGATAAGCTTCAAAAAATGTTATATATTGTTTTTAACTGGTGTGGACAATGGAATCTGAATATCAATGTGAACAAAACTAAGGTAGTACACTATTGGAATTCAGCTGTGACCAGAACACTGCTGTGGTCCAGACCACAATAGATATGATCAGTGAGTACAAGTATATGGGATTGATTATCAAAGACTTTGTGGGTCACAATGTGTCTGTTAAGTACATATCTAACTTGTGCCATCATTGCAACGTACAAATCCATGGGTGGCTACCATTAAAATGTTTGATTCATTGGTGCTACATACCGTATTTGTACTTGCAGGAGTATGGGGGCACAGAAATTATAATTGACTTGTGTAAATGCTGATTTTACCTTGGTGTGGATAAATACACGACAAATCCTGCTATTCAAGGTGCTGTATGGGTTGGAAAATATGGCATCGTCAGTTGCTATGTATTTTTTTTTAAATGGCAGTGATTTTGCATCATGCATCAGCCAAAATGTAAATTGTAACTGTCACGTTCCTGACCTTATTTCCTTTGTTTAGTCTTTGTTTAGTTGGTCAGGACGTGAGCTGGGTGGGTGTAGTCTATGTTATGTGTTTCTATGTGTAGGTTTGTCAATTGGCCTGATATGGTTCTCAATCAGAGGCAGGTGTTTTGCATTGTCTCTGATTGGGAACCATATTAAGGTAGCCTGTTTGCACTGTTGGTTTGTGGGTGATTGTTCCTGTTCGTGTGTTCATGTATTTTGTGTTCCCATGTTCAGAACTGTAGCGTCTTTGGTTTTCGTCTGTTTATTGTTTTTGTTCATGTTGAAAAAGTATTCCAATAAATGTGGAAACGTACCACGCTGCGCTTTGGTCCTCCTCTCCTTCCAACGACGAGAGCCGTTACAGTAACGGTCTTGATGAAAATAATAAACTATGTGACATGTTAACAGATAACAATAATGTGCAGTGCCTCTACTTTTTCCACATTGTGTTACAGCCTGAATTTAAAATGAAGTGAATTGAGATTTTGTGTCACACACAACACTCCATAATGTCAATGTGGAATTATGTTTTACAAGTTCATTCAAAATGAAAAGCTAAAATGTATTGAGTCAATAAGTATTCAACCCCTTTGTTATGGCAAGCCTAAATAAGTTCAGGAGTATATATTTGCCGATCAAGTCACATAAGTTGCATAGAATCACTCTGTGTGCAATAATAGTGTTTAACATAATGTTGTTATGACTACCTCATCTTTGTACCCCACACATACAATGGTCCCTCGGTTGAGCAGTGCATTTCAAACACAGATTCAATCACAAACTCCAGGGAGAGAAAAAAAGCAGACATTGAATATCCCTTTGAGCATGGTGAAAATATTAGTTACACTTTGGATGGTGTATCAATATACCCAGTCGCTACAAAGATACAGGCTTCTTTCCTAACTCAGTTGCCGGCGAGGAAGGAAACCGCTCAGGGATTTCACCATGAGGCCAATGGTGACTTTAAAACAATGACAGGGTTTAATGGCTGTGATGGGAGAAAACTGAGGATGGATCAACAACATAGTAGTTACTCCACAATACTAACCTAAACAATGGAGTGGATTGAAGGAAGCCTCCAAAACATGCAAAAACAATGTGGCAAAGAAATTATCTTTATGTCCTGAAAAGAAACGTTATGTTTGGGGTAAATACAACACATCGCAGAGTACCACTCTTCATATTTTCAAACATGGTGGTGGCTGCTTCATGTTATGGGTATGCTTGTCATTGGCAAGGACTAGGGAGGTTTTAGGGTAAAAAGAAACGGAATCGAGCTTAACACAGGCAAACTGCTTTCCACCAGACACTGGGAGACAAATTCACTTTATAAAAATAAAAATAGGCAAGTCAGTTAAGAACATATGCTTCTTTACAATGACAGCCTACCAAAAGGCAAAAGGCCTCCTGCAGGGCAGGTAGCAACACATCATGGTAGCAGCACAAAACACGGTACAAACATTATTGGGCACAGTCAACAGCACAAAGGTCAAGAAGGTCGAGACAACAATACATCACACAAAGCAGCCACAACTGTCAGTAAGAGTGTCCATGATTGAGTCTTTGAATAAAGCGATTGAGATAAAACTGTCCAGTTTGAGTGTTTGTTGCAGCTCGTTCCAGTTGATAGCTGCAGCGAACTGAAAATAGGAGCAACCCAGGGATGTGTGTGCTCTGGGGACCTTTAACAGAATGTGACTGGCAGAACGGGTGTTGTATGTGGAGGATGAGGGCTGCAGTATATACCTCAGATAGGAAGGGAGTGAGGCCTAAGAGGGTTTTATAAATAAGCATCAACCAGTGGGTCTTACGACAGGTATACAAAGATAACCAGTTTACAGAGGAGTATAGAGTGCAGTGATGTGTCCTATAAGGAGCATTGGTGGCAAATCTGATGGCCGAATGGTAAAGAACATCTAGCCGCTCGAGAGCACCCTTACCTGCCAATCTATAAATTATGTTGCCGTAATCTAGCATGGGTAGGATGGTCATCTGAATCAGGGTTAGTTTTGGCAGCTGGGGTGAAAGAGGAGCGATTCTAATAGAGGAAACCAAGTCTAGATTTAACTTTAGCCTGTAGCTTTGATATGTGCTGAGAGAAGGACAGTTCACCATCTAGCCCTACTCCCAAGTACTTGTATAAGGTGACTAGTTCAAGCTCTAAACCCTCAGAGGTAGTAATAACACCTGTGGGAAGAGGGGCATTCTTCTTACCAAACCACATGACCTTTGTTTTGGAGGTGTTCAGAACAAGGTTAAGGGTAGAGAAAGCTTGTTGGACACTAAGAAAGCTTTGTTGTAGAGCATTTAACACAAAATCTGGGGAGGGGCCAGCTAGGTATAAGACTGTATCATCTGCATTTAATGGATAAGAGAGCTTCCTACTGCCTGAGCTATGTTGTTCATGTAAATTGAGAAAAGCGTGGGGCCTAGGATTGAGCCTTGGGGTACTCCCTTGGTGACAGGCAGTGGCTGAGACAACAGATTTTCTGACTTTATACACTGCACTCTTTGAGAGAGGTAGTTAGCAAACCAGGCCAAAGACCCCTCYGAGACACCAATACTCCTTAGCCGGCCCACAAMAATGGAATGGTCTACCWTKTCAAAAGCTTTMGCCAAGTCAATAAAAATAGCAGCACAATATTGCTTAGAATCAAGGGCAATGGTGACATCATTGAGGACCTTTAAGGTTGCAGTGACACATCCATAACCTGAGCGGAAACCAGATTGCAGACCCAAGAGTATGCTATAGACATCAAGAAAGCCAGTCAGTTCATTATTGACAAGTTTTTCCAACACTTTGGATAAACAGGGCATAATAGAAATCGGCCTATAACAGTTAGGATCTGCTTGATCTCTCCCTTTATATAAAGGCTGAACTGTGGCTGCCTTCCAAGCAATGGTAACCTCCCGAGAAAGGAGAGACAGGTTAAAAAGGTTGGAGATAGGCTTGGCGATTATAGGGGCGGCAACCTTAAAGAAGAAAGGGTCTAAACCATCTGACCCAGATGTTTTTGGGGGTCAAGTTTAAGGAGCTCCTTTAGCACCTCGGACTCAGTGACTGCCTGGCAGGGAGAAACTTTGTAGCTGGCAGGGGAAAAAGAAGGAAAAGCATCAGGGATAGTCACATAGAAGGGTGGGAGATGAGCGAATGCTGGATGGGCAAGGAGGCATGGTTGAGTCAAATAGGAATCCTGACTTAATTAATAAATCTTGTTAGGGATAGGGTCTAGTTTCCTGAATTTCTGGCTAACTGACATGCCCAAAGTAAACTGCCTGTTACTCAGCCCAGAAGCCAGGATATGCATATAATTGGTAGCATTGGATAGAACACAGGTTGAAGTTTCTAAAACTGTTACAATAATGTCTGAGACTAGAACAGAATTGATTATGGCAGGCAAAAAATCAGAAGAAAAACCAACCAGACATTTTTGATTTTTAGTCCAGGCTCCTACAAAGCTATGGGTCCTATGTAATTCCGTCTCGCAGATTGCAAATCCTATGGCTTCCACTAGATGTCAACCATCTTTGTACAAGGTTTCAGGCTTGTTTTTTGAAAAACAAGCAACAATTTGGAGTTTTGGTGAGGAGAGCACCGGAACGTTATCAGTCATTTCGGCGCGCGAGGGATAGGGCACGCTTACTAATTTTGCTTTCCTATTGAACACACTTCTTTCCGTATGAAATATTATAGTTTATTTACATTTTAAAGTACCTGACGATTAAATAGGGTGATTAAAGAGCTCAGCACGTGCTTTTTGTCAGTAACAACACATCGTCAAACTTAAGGGACTGGGCAGCTGTGAATAGGAGGGTTTATTCTCCAGGTCTTTAACCGTTTTCCAGAACTTCTTGGGCTTAGACCCTCAGAGAGAGAACTGCTCCATAAAGTAACTAACTTTGGCCTTCCGGATAGCCTGAGTGCACTTATTCTCATTTGCCTGAACGATAGCCAGTCAGCCTGAGCCTTTTGCCGAGCCTTTCGCCAAACGCAATTCTTGAAGTGGAGTACTTGCAGATCATGGTCGCACCAGGGGCTGAACCTGTTTTTAATTCTCATTTTCTTTATGGGGGCGTGTTTGTTAACAATACCACTGAGAATATAAAAAGAAGGTCCAAGCTGATTCTATCATTTTACAGAGGCCAGTTTGTCACGTAATACTCCCTCTCCGGCCTCATGGTCATCAGGCTGCTGATTACCCGCACAACTGTCACCATTGTCTCGCGCACCTGCGCCTCATGACACTCACCCGGCTTCATCACCTCCTTGATTGTCTTCCCTAGAACTGTACTCCCCTTGGTTTCTTTCCTCAGGTGTTATTTTTTTTTATTTTTTATTTATTTCACCTTTATTTAACCAGGTAGGCTAGTTGAGAACAAGTTCTCATTTGCAACTGCGACCTGGCCAAGATAAAGCATAGCAGTGTGAACAGACACACAGAGTTACACATGGAGTAAACAATAAACAAGTCAATAACATGGTAGAAAAAAAGAGAATCTATATACAATGTGTGCAAAAGGCATGAGGTAGGCAATAAATCGAATAATTACAATTTGGCAGATTAGCATGGAGTGATAAATCATCAGATGTATGTGCAAGAAGAGATACTGGTGTGCAAAAGAACATGTAGCGAGGGCCAGCCGACTAGGGCATACAGGTCGCAGTGGCGGGTCGTATAGGTCTTTAGTAACAAAACGATGGCACTGTGATAAACTGCATCCAGTTTGCTGAGTAGAGTATTGGAAGCTATTTTGTAGATGACATCGCCGAAGTCGAGGATTGGTAGGATAGTCAGTTTTACTAGGTAAGTTTGGCGGCGTGAGTGAAGGAGGCTTTGTTGCGGAATAGAAAGCCGATTCTTGCTTTGATTTTGGATTGGAGATGTTTGATATGAGTCTGGAAGGAGAGTTTGCAGTCTAGAACACCTGGTACTTATAGATGTCCACATATTCTAGGTCGGAACCGTCCAGGTGGTGGTGATGCTAGTCGGGCGTGCGGGTGCAGGCAGCGAACGTTGAAAAGCATGCATTTGGTTTTACTAGCGTTTAAGAGCAGTTGGAGGCCACGGAAGGAGTGGTTGTATGGCATTGAAGCTCGTTTGGAGGTTAGATAGCACAGTGTCCAAGGAAGGGCCGGAAGTATATAGAATGGTGTCGTCTGCGTAGAGGTGGATCAGGGAATCGCCCGCAGCAAGAGCAACATCATTGATGTATACAGAGAAAAGAGTCGGCCCGAGAATTGAACCCTGTGGAACCCCTATAGAGACTGCAGAGGACCGGACAACTGCCCTCCGATTTGACACACTGAACTTTGTCTGCAAAGTAGTTGGTGAACCAGGCAAGGCAGTCATTAGAAAACCGAGGCTACTGAGTCTGCCGACTGAGTCCTGAATCTGTTTTCATGTTGATGCGTTGTTTGTGTTACGTGTTTATTGTTAAATATATTTATTAAAACATTCACTCCCTAAACTTTCTTCCTGACTCTCAGTGCACTCGTTACACAGTTCATGAAGGAAGGCTTGCTCATTAAAGTTTTTTAGCAAGCGTAGACCGATGCTGATGGAGGACGATAGCACTAAGCAACAGTCAACAAGAGCTATTTAAAAGTTTTGTGCTTAAAACCAGCAAATCAAATTGTTTGGGGACAGACTTGGTGGAGACAACCGAGTACTGAATGTGATCCTTGGTAAAGATTGCCACTCCCCCACCTTTGGAAGATCTGTCTTGCCGAAATAGGTTATAACCAGAAAGGTTAACATCAGTATTCAAAACACTCTTCCTTAATCACGTCTCAGTAATGACCAACACATCTGGATAGGAGCTGTGAACCCATACTTTCAATGGATCCATTTTAGGTAATACGTTTCCAGTGTCAACGTGCAGAAAACCCAGGCTTTTACAAAATCAGAAATAAATGAAGCAGATATCAGAGCACAAGTCAGAATTGGGGCTAGCAACAGTAGGTGGGCCAGGGTGTAAATGCACATTTCCAGATATCATCAACTGGAATACAATCAAGGCACGACAGAGTACAGGGAGAGCTCTGCAGTGTTGATTTATGATATCTGAATGTGCAATAGATGGCAACAAGATCATATTACACAGCAATTTCATCAGATAACATGAATACAAAGCCTGCAAGAGGTGGTTAGAATAGGATGGGAGGCCAAAAGTCTGTGTAACCAATAGAGTCCCGAGAGTGGGAACAAACATAGTCTGTCCCATGGTTGGGTAAAGAAAGTTTGTAGTCAACAAAGTATGCAGGAGTCATGAGGCAAATCGCAAAATGCCCAAGAAAGAAATTTAATATATAACGACTTGGGGCTAGCCATTGTAAGTTCAGAGTCACTCGCCCCAACAGTGCGTGTGTGCTGGAGGCGAGCGAAAGCTCGGGAGAGAGGGGTGAGTGTGGTGGAGGTACCTGTACCAGACAGAGGGAGACAGGGCAGGGCAGACGGCAAACAGATCGCCAGGTGGATTCCAAGCAGCAGTGCAGCAGGCAATGGGAGTAGGTGTCACACCCACTTGGGATAAGCTTTTATTTCTAGATGCAGATTTCTTGTAGAAAATGCCAGTGATGGTCTTTGAACAGCAGGAGGGGGATTCAGAAGACGCTTCAAAGACTCATGACACTTGTTGGGCCCAAAGACTGTTTACTTCACACTTTAGTGCTAATTTAATTTGTATTTGGTCTGTCCTTGCAAGCCTGGGAGCCTTAACTCAGCATTCAGTCCCCATAAAGTAAAATATATCATTGTAATACACTTTATTATAAATTAAAAAAATCATTTTTATTTTTCTTCTTGGCTTTCAAAATAGCATGAGACCAAACCACTACTCACTCAGTTCCAGGTTGGAATGGTGTCCTCAGGTCTCTGCTGTTTGTTTGCCAGAGCACCCTCTGTATAGCTTGGAAAAAGAAAACCTTGAAAGGAGTAATCTCTGCTTTAGGTAATTAGGCAATTAGTAATAATTCGGTTATGGGTTTGGAGTTTTGATCTGGAGCGAAGGCCAAGCTGTGGAGGGTGGGTAGCATCCTTCTTACAGTTGAAGTCGGAAGTTTACATACACCTGAGCCAAATACATTTAAACTCATTTTTTTACAATTCCTGACATTTAATCCGAGTAAAAATTCCCTGTTTAAGGTCAGTTAGGATTACCACTTTTTTTTAAGAATGTGAAATGTCAGAATAATAGTAGAGAGAATGATTTATTTCAGCTTTTACTTTTTTCATCACATTCCCAGTAGGTCAGAAGCTAACATACACTCAATTAGTATTTGGTAGCATTGCCTTTAAACTGTTTAACTTGGGTCAATCGTTTCTATAGGATTCAGGTCAGGGCTTTGTGATGGACACTCCAATACCTTGACTTTATTGTCCTTAAGCCATTTTGCCACAACTTTGGAAGTATGCTTGGGGTCATTGTCCATTTGGAAGACCCATTTGTGACCAAACTTTAACTTCCTGACTGATGTCTTGAGATGTTACTTCAATATATCCAATTTTCCATCTATTTTCCACGATGCCATCTATTTTGTGAAGTGTACCAGTCCCACGTGCAGCAAAGCACCCCCACAACATGATGCTGCCACCCCCGTGCTTCACGGTTGGGATGGTGTTCTTCGGCTTGCAAGCCTCACCCTTTTTCCTCCAAACATAACGATGGTCATTATGGACAAACAGTTCGCTCTATTTTGTTTTCATCAGAGCAGAGGACATTTCTCCAAAAAGTAATCTTTGTCCATGTGCAGTTGCAAACCGTAGTCTGGCTTCTTTTATGGCGGTTTGGAACAGTGGCTTCTTCCTTGCTGAGCGGCCTTTCAGGTTATGTCGATATAGGACTCGTTTTACTGTGGATATAGATACTTTTGTAACTGTTTCCTCCAGCATCTTCACAAGGTCCTTTGCTTTGTTCTGGGATTGATTTGCACTTTTCGCACCAAAGTCGTTATTCTCTAGGAGACAGAACGATTCTCCTTCCTGAGCGGTATGACAGCTGCGTGTCCATGTGTTTATATGTCATACTATGTTTGTACAGATGAACGTGTACCTTCGGCGTTTGGAATTGCTCCCAAGGATACCAGACTTTGAACAGATTTTTTCTGAGGTCTTGGCTATTTCTTTAATTTTCTCATGATGTCAAGCAAGAGGCACTGAGATAGGTAGGGCCTTGAAATACATCCCCAGGTACACCTCCAATTGACTCAAATTATGTCAATTAGCCTATCAGAAGCTTCTAAAGGCATGACATCATTTTTCTGGAATGTCCCAAGCTGTTTAAAGGCACAGTCAACTTAGTGTATGTAATCTTCTGACCCACTGGAATTGTGATACAGTGAATGATAAGTGAAATAATCTATCTCTAAACAATTGTTGAAAAAATTATTAGTAGATGTCCTAACGGTCTTGCCAAAACTATAGTGTGTTAAAACCTCATAGGGTATGTGGGACGCTAGCCAAATTCAAAAACAACAGAAATCCCATCATTAAAATTCAAACATACAAGTATTTTACACTATTTAAAGATACACTTGTTGTAAATCCAGCCACAGTGTCCGATTTCAAAAAGGCTTTACGACGAAAGCACACCAAACGATTATGTTAGGTCAGAGCCAAGTCACAGAAAAACACAACCATTTTTCCAGCCAAAGAGAGGAGTCACAAAAAGCAGAAAGAGAGATAAAATTAATCACTAACCTTTGATGATCATCATCAGATGACACTCATATGACTTCATGTTACACAATACATGTATGTTTTGTTTGGTAAAGTTCATATTTATATCCAAAAATCTCAGTTTACATTGGCGCGTTATGTTCAGTAGTTCCAAAACATCCGGTGATTTTGCAGAGAGCCACATCAATTTACAGAAATACTCATAATAAACATTGCTAAAAGATACAACTGTTATGCATGGAATTTTAGATCCACTTCTCCTTAATGCAACCGCTGTGTCAGATTTTTTTAAAACTTTACGGAAAAAGCACACCATGCCATACAGATATCTGCCATGTTGTGGAGTCAACAGAAGTCAGAAATAGCATAATAAATATTCACTTACCTTTGATGATCTCATCAGAATGCACTCCCAGGAATCCCAGTTCCACAATAAATGTTTGATTTGTTCGATGAAGACCATCATTTATGTCCAAATACCTCCTTTTTGTTTGCGCGTTTAGTACACATTCCAAACTCAGGAGGCGCGGGCAAGTCCAGGCGAAAGTTCAGACGAAAAGTCATATTACAGTTCATAGAAACATGTCAAACGATTTATAGAATCAATCTTTAGGATGTTTTTATCATAAATCTTCAATAATGTTCCAACCGGAGAATTTCTTTGTCTGTAGAAATGCAATGGAACGCAAGCTAACTCTCACGAGAGCGCGCGTGATCAACTCATGCCACTCTGGCAGACCTCTGACTCATTCAGCTTCCATTCCCCCCTCCTTCACAGTAGCAGCATCAAACAAGGTTCTAAAGACTGTTGACATCTAGTGGAAGCCTTAGGAAGTGCAATATGACCCCATAGACATATATTCGATAGGCAATGACTTGAAAAACTACAAACCTCAGATTTCCCACTGCCTGGTTGGATCTTTTCTCAGGTTTTTGCCTGCCATATGAGTTCTGTTATACTCACAGACATCATTCAAACCGTTTTAGAAACTTCAGAGTGTTTTCTATCACAATCTACTATTTATATGCATATTCTAGCTTTTATGGCTGAGTAGCAGGCAGTTTAATTTGGGCACGCTTTTCATAAAAAATGCTACCCTAGTGAAGTTAACAAGACATTTGTGGAGTGGTTGAAAAACGACTTTTAATGACTACAACCTAAGTGTATGTAACGTCTGACTTCTACTGTATGTACCTGCCGAAAATCCAAGTTTATCTAACTCCAAATCTATCCTTTTGAAAAATGTGAGAGCTCACATCAAGCTGTGTCTCTCTCTCTCTGGAGACCTCATCTGTCACAATAACCTAAAACACAAGAACAAATATACACTGGAGTTGTTAACCAAGACGATTTTGAATGTTCCTGAGTGGCCTAGTTACAGTTTTGACTTACATTGGCTTAAAAATCTATGGCAAGACTTGAAAATGTCAGTCTTGCAATGATCAACAACCAACTTGGGTAATTTTTTTCATAATAATGTGCAAATATTATACAATCGAGGAGTGCAAAGCTCTTAGACTTACCCAGAAAGACTCACAGCTCTAATCAAAGGTAGCAGGTAGCCTAGTGTTTAGCGCTTTCGACTAGTAACCGAAAGGTTGCAAGATCGAATCCCCGAGCTGACAAGCTAAAAATCTGTCGTTCTGCCCCTGAACAAGGCAGTAAACCCACTGTTCCTAGGCCGTCATTGAAAATAAGAATTTGTTCTTAACTGACTTGCCTAGTTAAATAAAGGTTCATAATAATAATAAATCAAATGTTAATTACTTACAAACCCTTAACCAACAATGCAGTTCAAGAAATAGAGTTAAGAAAATATTCAAAATAAAAACACAATACAATAACGTGGCTATACACAGGGGGTACTGGTACAGGATCAATGTGTGGGGATACAGGTTAGTTGGGGTAATTTGTACATGTAGGTAGGGGTAAAGGGACTATGCATAGATAATAAACAGCAAGTAGCAGCAGTGTACAAACAAAGGGGGGGAAGGTCAATGTAAATAGTCCGGGTGGCCATTTGATTAATTGTTCAGCCGTCTTATGGCTTGCTTAAAAAGGAGCAAGCCATACCTAGACTTTGCGCTCTGGTATCGCTTCCCGTGCAGTAGCAGAGAGAGCAGTCTATGACTTGGGTGACTGGAGTCTTTGACAATATTTTGGGCCTTCCTCTGATACCGCCTAGTATATAGGTCCTGGATGGCAGGAAGCTTGGCCCCAGTGATGTACTGGGCCGTACGTATTATCGTCTGTAGCGCTTTGCGGTCGGATGCCAAACAGTTGCCATATCAGGCGGTGATGCAACTGGTCAGGATGCTCTCGATGGTGCAGCTGTAGAACTTTTTGAGGATCTGGGGACCCACGCCAAATCTTTTCAGTCTCCTGAGGGGGAAAATGTGTTGTCGTGCCCTCTACACAACTTTATTGGTGTGTTTGTACCATGATAGTTTGTTGGTGATGTGGATACCAAGGAGCTTGAAACTCTCGACCCGCTCCACTGCAGCCTCGTTGATGTGAATGGCCCTCCTTTTCCTGTAGTCCATGATCAGCATCCTTTGTCTTGCTCACGTTGAGGGAGGGGTTGTTGTCCTGGCATCACACTGCCAGGTCTCTGACCTCCTACCTATAGGCTGTCTCGTCGGTGTTCAAGCCTACCACTGTTGTGTCATCGGCCAACTTAATGATGGTGTTGGATGTCGTGCTTGGCCACGCAGTCGTGGGTGAACAGGGAGTACAGGGGGGGACTAAGCATGCACCCCTGAGGGGCCCCCGCATTGAAGATCGGCGTGGAAGATGTGTTGTTACCTACCCTTACCACCTGGGGGCAGCCCGTCAGGAAGTCCAGGATCCAGTTGCAGAGGGAGGTGTTTAGTCCCAGGGTCCTTAGCTTAGTGATAGCTTTGTGTGCACTATAGTGTAGAACGCTGAGCTGTAGTCAATGAACAGCATTCTCACATAGGTGTTCCTTTTGTCCAGGTGGGAAAGGGCAGTTTGGAGTGTGATTGAGATTGCGTCACCAGTGGATCTGTTGGGGCGGTATGCGAACTGGAGTGGGTCTAGGGTTTCCGGTTGATGGTGTTAATGTGAGCCATGACCAGCCTTTCAAAGCACTTCATGGCTACTGACGTGAGTGCCACAGGCAATAGTAATTTAGGCAGGTTATTTCGCTTTCTTGGGCACAGGGACTATGGTTGTCTGCTTGAAACATGTCGGTATTACAGACTCGGTCAGGGAGAGTATGAAACTGTCAGTGAAGATAATAGCTGCCAAAGGTGATTCTAACATGTATTGACTCAGAGGTGTGAATACTTATGTAAATGGGATAGAGTGAGCTCTACAAGTATTGGGACAGTGATATATTTTAGTGAGAAAGTTACAGATGCACAAATATCATACCCCCAAGACATGCTAACCTCTCACCATTATAATAACAGGGGAGGATAGCATTTTGGGGGGAGTTGATATTTATGCCTCTGTAACTTTCTGACTCATCATTATTCACGATTCATTCAGGATTATCAGAAATCAAGGTAAGATCCAGATGCAGACACGTCGAATTGACAATGGCTTAATATTCTAACAGGGGCAGGCAATAGGCAGGTCAAGGCAGGCAGGGGTCAGTAAACCAGAGGTGGGGCAAAGGTACAGTTTGGCAGGCAGGCTCAGGGGCAGGGGCAGGCAGAGTGGTCAGGCAGCAGGGCTCAGAGTCAGGACAGGCAAGGGTCAAAACCAGGAGGGTGAGAAAAAGAGAGACTGGGAAAAGCAGGAGCTGAGAACAACAACGCTGGTTGAACTGACAAACAAGACAAACTGGCAACGGACAAACAGAGAACACAGGTATAAATACACAGGGGATAATGGGGAAGATGGGCGACACCTGGAGGGGGGTGGAGACAATCACAAGGACAGGTGAAACAGTTCACAGTGTGACACAGGATTATCCGTAATCATGGTAGATTCCAGATTAATGTAGAAGTGTTTAGAAAAATATTATATTCTTATTTACAATAAAAGTTCTTCCAAAATGACACAATACATTGTTTCCCTTCATCTCTATTGGGGACAAAATAATCTGAAACACTACCAAACAAACAGCAAATGCTAGGAATATGGGACCAAATACTACACTTTCGACTACTTTAATACACGTACAGTATAAGTACATTTGTCACAATTGTACAATCACCAGCTATGGATGAAAATAACCTCAAATCAAAGTCATTGTATAATTTCATATCCAAAGTGGTGCAATAGAGAGCCAAAACCAAAACAGTGTCACTGTCCTAATACTTGTATTTGGAGCTGACTGTATTGCTGTATTTCATTTTCAATAAATCAGCAAAAATGTCTAAAAACATGTTTTCACTTTGTCATTATGGGGTATTGTGTGTAGGTTGGTGAGAAAAATATATATATTTGATCTATTTTGAATTCAGGTTGTAACAAACAACAAAATGTGGAATAAGTCAAAGGTAAATGCTTGCACTGTAAAGGCCTGCACCAAAGCCTGCCATCTTGTCCTCCAACGGAGACGTTTCTTTTTATTTTATTTTGATATTTTTTTATGCACATGTGGCTACATGTGTATAGATGATGTCATGTATTATAGATGAAACCTGTAAATAGCTACAACACTATTTAAAGCCACATTAGCGTGTAAATAACCCACACTATTGTGACTGACTCTATGAATTTCAGTGCTGTTTTAACTGCTTGGAACTTTTCTCAGGCAGTTACTGAAATCAATCACTCCTCCCTCCCTCTCTAGGAGGAAAGCAGTGAGGAAGATAGAGAGACGGATCCCCCTGACTTAGTTTAAAAAAAATGAGATGTGTAGTGCTGTCAGTGTGTCAAAAAGAGAGAGAAGGGATGAAAAGGGCATGTCACATGCACAAACCCACAAGTAAGTGCACAATGACACTTTTTCACTAACGAATGAGCTACATGACACTGGAGGTAAGGAGGGGGAGAGAGGTTTTAAGGAAAGAGTGAGAGAGTGTTACAGAGAGAGTGAGAAGGTTAAAGGGAAGAAATAGAAGCAGGGGTTGTGAATGACTGTGTGTTATGTTGGAATTCCGGAGCATTGCAAAAACCTCAGCAGCCGGACTTTTTGTTTGTGCTTGAGTTTTCAGACTGCACAGTCACGACCCACACACACACACACACAACCACACACATACAAACAATGTTATGTTCCTCTATACTTGTAGGGACCTAAAATGTTTTTCTATTCAAAATCCTATTTTCCCTAACACTAAACCTAACTAACCTTAACCCATAAACCTAAGCCAAACCCTACATCTAATTCCTAACCCTAAACCTAACCACTAGCACCTTACCCTAACCATAATTCTAACCCTAACCTTAATTGTCACCCTAACTCTAACCCCTAATCTTAAAATAGCCTTTGTCCTCATGGGGATGTGGGAAATGTCCCAACAAGGGAGAATATCTCTTGTTTAGTTATCCTTGTGGGGACTTTTGGGGATTTTAGGTCCCCGCAAGGACAGAAGAACCAAACCATATACACAAATCTTCCAAGGGTAGCCAGAGGACTATAGTAGGACTATAGGAAAAGGCCAGAGAGTAATATCCCTACTACTATTGAACAAATGTATTCCTGCCTTGCCACAGCAAGCCTACTGTATCAATGTCACTGCCTGGCATGTATGTATGTGTGTGTGTGTGTGTCTGTGCGCAGGGTTGGGGAGTAACAGATTAGCTGCAATCCGTAACATGTAAGGGATTACAAAAAACAGTAACTGTAATCCGTAACGTTACCAGAAAAAATATTGTAATCAGATTACAGGTACTTTTGGAAAAACTAGATGATTACTTTGAGGATTACTTTTAAATTCAGAAAGGATGTTTGAGAGAAAAAAAATCTTTGACATTCAAATCAGCATTGAAAAAAGGCACAAGTTTAAGTTTGTTCCACCTGAGTGAGTCTGACCACAAGTCAGAAACCACTATGATGACACACCAAATTAGTTTGTTGGATCGCGGGAAAATAGGCTTTTTTAGTCTATAGTCCAAGCTATGTCTTCGAATAATACGACTGCTGTCGGCATCCAAAGATTATCCAATTTAAATAAGTGCTTGGAGGTAAGGAGGACAGCAGTGGTGTAGTCTACGGCAATACAGATCACTTAATAGTGTTATCTACATAGCGCATTGATGTGAATCACACTGTTGAATCACACTGTGGATGGCTGTTCACAAATCTAAATGTGTATTTGAACCCAATAATGATTGAATTCAAGAAGTTTAAGCTGCCTATCAATCATTGTTTTTGAAACCAGTGGACAGCCAGTGAAAAATGCACTCTTGCAACAGCTGCACAGTGCGGATCCCAGCCTATGGAATAAAAGTGGGGCTTTTCTTGCTGAAACTCGCAAACTTTTGATAGACTTAAAGGGGCAATTTGTAGTTGCTACATCCATTTTTGGACTTATAAATTATATATACTGTATATACCTATTGATTATAGAAGAATATAACTTATAAATGACTGATAAATGAGTTTAGTTCAACTGTCACACCCCATGTGAACCCAAAATATAAGCTTGTTATTCTCCAATGTTTGTAAACATTGTAAATGTAAACAAACACTGTATAGCCTCATAACATGGCTAAAACAATCATTCTAATATCATGGACGGTCAGTTATTGCATCCATAGCTCTGTCTATTAATCTGAGACAGAGCATCCCTCAGCTTTTACCAAAAAAGTGGCGGGGTGTCCATTTTGATATTGTTTCATCTGTGGATTATCAAGATATCAAAGTGTCACCAACAAACTGTTTAAGAATAGGCCTATAGCAAATGCAGCATATGGCATACATTTTTCACATGTAAATAGCACTTTTCAGTAGTGCTCAAAGCATGCCATTCCATGAGCGCAGCATTTATTTTTCAACTCGAATCAATGAGCAAAATCAGTCCTCCATGACAACTAAATCATAAACATCAGTTTAGGGATTGCTAATAAGTCCTTAGTTTTGGGGTTATGCTCAGGTAAAACAATTTGACTAATCTATCCTTCCATATGTCCAAGTTCTATTCTTGAAGATCAAGAGGTATAACATTAATTGGAATGACTGGAATTCTGATGGACTTAAAAATAAAATTTAAAAAATGGAACCTTTATTTAACCAGGCAAGTCAGTTAAGAACAAATTCTTATTTACAATGACTACCTACCACGGCCTCCCCTTACCCGGAGGACTCTAGGCTAATTGTGCTCCACCCTTAAATTTTTTATTTCACCTTTATTTAACCAGGTAGGCCAGTTGAGAACAAGTTCTCATTTACAACTGCGACCTGGCCAAGATAAAGCAAAGCACCGCGACAAAAACAAAAACACAGAGTTACAAACGAAAAAAAAAAATAATAATAATCTATGTACAGTGTGTGCAAATGTAGAAGAGTAGGGAGGTAAGCAATAAATAGGCCATAGAGGCAAAATAATTACAATTTAGCATTAATACTGGAGTGATAGATGTGCAGCTGATGATATGCATGTAGAGATACTGGGGTGCAAAATAGCAAGAGGGTAAGTAATAATATGGGGATGAGATAGTTGGGTGTGCTATTTACATATTGGCTGTGTACAGGTACAGTGATCGGTAAGCTGCTCTGACAGCTGATGCTTAAAGTTAGAGAGGGAGATATAAGACTCCAGCTTCAGTAATTTTTGCAATTCGTTCCAGGCATTGGCAGCAGACAACAGGAAGGAAAGGCGGCATAAGGAAGTGTTGGCTTTGGGGATGACCAGTGCAATATACCTGCTGGAGCGCGTGCTACTGGTGGGTGTAGCTATGGTGACTAGTGAGCTGAGATAAGGCGGGGCTTTACCTAGCAAAGACTTATAGATGACCTGGAGCCAGTGGGTCTGGCGACGAATATGTAGTGAGGGCCAGCCAAAGAGAGCATACAGGTCGCAGTGGTGGGTGGTATACGGGGCTTTGGTGATAAAACGGATGGCACTGTGATAGACTACATCCAGTTTGCTGAGTAGAGTGTTGGGGGCTATTTTGTAAATTACATCGCCGAAGTCAAGGATCGGTAGGATAGTCAGTTTTACGAAGGTATGTTTGGCGGCATGAGTGAAGGAGGCTTTGTTTGCGAAATAGGACGCCGATTCTAGATTTAATTTTGGATTGGAGATGCTTAATGTGAGTCTGGAAGGAGAGTTTAGAGTCTAACCAGACATCTAAGTATTTGTAGTTGTTCACATATTCTAGGTCAGAACCGTCCAGAGTAGTGATGCTAGTCGGGCGGGAGGGTGCGGGCAGCAATTGGTTGAAGAGCATGCACTTAGTTTTACTAGCATTTAAAAGCAGTTGGAGGCCACGGAAGGAGTGTTGTATGGCGTTGAAGCTCGTTTGGAGGTTTGTTAGCACAGTGTCCAAAGAAGGGCCAGATGTTAACAGAATGGTGTCGTCTGCGTAAAGGTTTATCAGAGAATCACCAGCAGCAAGAGCGACATCATTGATATATAGAGAGAAAATAGTCATCCCGAGAATTGAACCCTGTGTCACCCCATAGAGACTGCCGAGGTCCGGACAACAGGCCCTCCGATTTGACACACTGAACTCAAACTGAGAAGTAGTTGGTGAACCAGGCGAGGCAGTCATTTGAGAAGCCAAGGCTATTGAGTCTGCCGATGAGAATGCAGAGATTGACAGAGTCGAAAGCCTTGGCCAGGTCGATGGAGACGGCTGCACAGTACTGTCTTTTATCAATGGCGGTTATGATATTGTTTAGGACCTTGAGCGTGGCTGAGGTGCACCCATGACCAGCTCGGAAACCAGATTGCATAATGGAGAAGGTACGGTGGGATTCGAAATGGTCGGTGATCTGTTTATTAACTTGGCTTCAAAGATTTTAGAAGGGCAGGGCAGGATGGATATAGGTCTATAACAGTTTGGGTCTAGAGTGTCTCCCCCTTTGAAGAGGGGGATGACCATGGCAGCTTTCCAATCTTTGGGGATCTCAGACGATACGAAAGAGAGGTTGAATAAACTAGTAATAGGTGTTGCAACAATTTCAGCAGATAATTTTAGAAAGAGAGGGTCCAGATTGTCTTGCCCATCTGATTTGTAGGGATCCAGATCAGCTGTCTGTATTTGGGTGAAGGAGAAGCGGGGGGTGTTGGGCAAGTTGCTGCAGGGGGTGCTGAGATGTTGGCCGGGGTAGGGGTAGCCAGGTGGAAAGCATGGCCAGCCATGGAAAAAAGCTCGGTGGTGACAGTGTTTCCCATCCTCAGTGCAGTGGGCAGCTAAGAGGAGGTGCTCTTATTCTCCATGGACTTTACAGTGTCCCAAAACTTTTTGGAATTAGTGCTACTGGAAGCAAATTTCTGTTGAAAAAGCTAACCTTAGCTTTCCTGACTGACTGGGTATATTGGTTCCGGACTTCCCTGAAAAGTTGCATATCGCGGGGGCTATTCGATGCTAATGTAGAACGCCACAGGATGTTTTTGTGCTGGTCAAGGGCAGTCAAGTCTGGGGTGAACCAAGGGCTATATCTGTTCTTAGTTCTAGATTTTCTGAACCTTATGGGACTCTCAATCACGGCCGGTTGTGATACACTCCAGACTGTAACCAGGGTCTGCAGTGACACGTCTAGCATTGAGATGCAGTGCCTTAGACCACTGCGCTACTCGGGAGCCCGGTTTTGAATGTAAAGATGTAATTTAATCGTATTATTATATGTAGTAGAAAGTGATGGGTTAGAAGAAGCCTACATAACCAACCCATAAAGTAAAATGTAACATCCATACATACATGGCCAGCTATGTAAACTTTAACATTGATTTATCCTGCAATGGATGTGGTTCAATTGGTAACATACATTTTTGTCTTCTTCTTATGCCTCTTAAGGGGAAAGTCATCTAAAAGTAACTGAGTGTAATCAGATTACGTTACTGAGTTTGTTAATCCAAAAGTTATGTTACTGATTACAATTCTGGACAGGTAACTAGTAACTGTAACGGATTACATTTAGAAAGTAACCTACCCTTAACCCTGTGTGTGGTGTGTGTGTGTGTGTGTGTGTGTGTGTGTGGTGTGGTGTGTGTGTGTGTTGTGTGTGTGTGTGTGGTGTGTGGTGTGTGTGTGTTGGTGTGTGTGTGTGTGTGTGTGTGGTGTGTTGTGTGGTGCGTGCGTGCGTGCGTGCGTGCGTGCGTGCGTGCGTGCGTGCGTGCGTGCGTGCGTGCGTGCGTGCGTGCGTGCGTGCGTGCGTGCGTGCGTGCGTGCGTGCGTGCTGGTGCGTGCGTGCGTACCCTTGGACACAGCTGTGCAACTGATTATACCACCAGGGGAGATACACTACTTGTAGATGTAACCAGATGAATAAGGTATGGCTGGGTTGGTTGTTTCACGGTCCAGACACACACACACATACACACATGTAATTCAGTACCTTGTCCCAAAGTCTGTCTCTGTCCAGTGCGACGATGGCCATGGAGGGATTGGTCAGGTAGCCATCACTGTTGAACGACAGGTCCTTACGCTCCCATGTCACGTTTAGCATGTGTCTGCAACACACACATACACACAGATTCAGTTTTCAGCACACACACACACTCACACACACACACACACACACACACACACACACACACACACACCACACACACACACACACACACACACAACACCCTGTTTAGTATGTGTATACTTACAAAAACACACACAGAACGAGAGGGTGTGTGGCCTCAGACACTCACCTGAACAGTGTGTTGTTGTTGATATGTGTAACTGGTGTGTTGCAGTCGCTGTGTCCCTCTGGAAGGAACCCTTGATGCCTTCTGAAACTATCCGCCCCTTTAGCCACTATGGCCACTCCCTCTCTGACACGTTGCCTCAGGCTCTTCCTCCAGTGGTCAGTGATGACGCCAATCAGTCCTACAGGGAAGCTCATAGGTGGAGGGCTCTCTGTGTTGCCCAATGCGAGGGAGGGGAGGATCCAGATGTACCCAGGCCCCAGTAGACCTACCTCCCCTGCTACCTGGAACAGGTACTGGGCCTCTTCATAGGAACAGTAGGCCAGGAGCACCTGGGAATCAATCTAGAGGGACAGACAGATATAACACTGTAAGTAATATCTAACATTAACCTCTAAACCTAACCGTAACCTTAACCCTAATTCTAGCTTCATGTCCACATCCCTGTCCAACCCTAACCCTAGTTTCAACCACAGCCCTAAACCTAGCTTCATGTCCACATCCAGGTTCAATCCTAACCCTGGCCTCAACCGTAACCTTAACCCTAATTCTAGCTTCATGTCCACATCCCGGTTCAACCGTTACGCTAGCTTCAACCCTAACCCTAGCTTCATGTCTACATCCAGGTTCAACCCTAATAACAGGCACTGGTCCTCTTCCTAGGTACATCTGTATGGAGACATAACATACTATAACTATTGCCTATTAACAAGCCCAAACCTTCTCTCTCTCCCTCTCTCTCTCTCTCTCGTTGGAAATAGTTTTTAAAATTCTCTCTCCTACCTGCTGTAACATGCGTTTGGCTCGGACGTCACTGGTTCCGACAGACATCTCCAGAGACAGGATATCTTGTAGCCTCCACAGGAAGTAGGAAGTGTCCGTGTAGGATCGGACGTAGTCTACAAACGTCTCGTATCCCGGCCACATGCTGGTGATTACTACAAAGTCTCCCCAGTCATACTCCTCCATCAACTAGAATATAGACATGATCCAATTTGTAAGTCGCTCTGGATAAGAGCGTCTGCTAAATGACTTAAATGTAAATGTAAATAGAACATATTATATGTAAGGGTCATTCCACTAATAGAGTACATTTTGGCTAGTGTAATTTGGTCCAAAATAACTTTTTATTTCACCTAATAAACATTGTCATAAAGAGCACATGTTCAAATTAATTTGGGGAAAAAACACGTTTTTCCATCTTAAGAAGTTAAATATAAAAAATGATTTTATGTTTTTTCTATTTGTATGTATTATGGATCCCCATTAGTTCCTGCCAAGGCAGCAGCTACTCTTCCTGGGGTCCAGCAAAATTAAGGCAGTTTATACAATTTTAAAAACATTACAATACATTCACAGACTCTGTGCCCTCAGGCCCCTAATCCACCACTACCACATATATACAGTACAGAATCCAGGTGTACGTGTGTGTATAGTGCGTATGCTATCGTGTGTGTGTGTATGCATGTGTCTGTGACGTTGTTTGTGTTGCTTCACAGTCCCAGCTGTTCCATAAGTTGTTTTTCTATCTGTTTTTTAAATCTAATTCTACTGCTTGTATGAGTTACTTGATGTGGAATAGAGTTCCATGTAGTCATGGCTCTATTTAGTACTGTGCGCCTTCCATAGTCTGTTCTGGACTTAGGGACTGTGAAGAGACTTCTTGTGGCATCTCTTATGCATGGGTGTAGTTCAAACAGACAGCTCGGTACATTCAGCAGGGAGTCAATCTCTCCTCTACTTTGAGCCAGGAGAGATGGACATGCATATTATTCATATTAGCTCTCTCTGTACATCCAAGGGTCAGCCGTGCTGACAGTGCTGGTGTATCAATATGTTTTGACCATAACAGTTTGCAATCCAGGGTAACTCCAAGCAGTTTAATCACCTCAACTTGCTCAATATCCACATTATTTATTACAATATTTAGTTGAGGTTTTAGTTTTAGTTTTAGAAATATTTAGGACTAACTTACTCCTTGCCACCCACTCTGAAACTAACTGCAACTCTTTGTTAAGTGTTGCAGTCATTTCAGTCGCTGTAGTAGCTGACATGTATAGTGTTGAGTCATCCGCATACATAGACACTCTGGATTTCCTCAAAGTCAGTGGCATGTCATTAGTAAAGATTGAAAAAGGTAAAGGGCCAAGACAGCTGCCTTGGGGAATTCCTGATTCTACCTGGATTATGTTGGAGAGGCTTCCATTAAAGAACACCCTCTGTGTTCTGTTAGACAGGTAACTCTTTATCCACAATATAGCAGGGGGTGTAAAGCCATAACACATAAGTTTTGCCAGCAGCAGACTATGATCGATAATGTCAAAGGCCGCACTGAAGTCTAACAAAAGTAAGTGCCGATAAAGTGCAAAATAAAGTAACAGGGTTGACCGTGACAGGGTTGATGTTTTGATCTTAAATCAGCGATAAATCCACTTGTGACATGGGGAACAGAAGTTTGTTGTGTGCCACAGGGAGTTGAAATTGAATGCAAGCTTCACAAAAAAATTTAATTGTTCAAACATCTCTAGCCTATCTATCTATGGGTAACAGAGTTGACGTGTTGTGCTGGATGCGCTCAGTTTTCCACCACAAAACACATGAAAAAGGCCAAAAAGAGTAGATCCAGTTCACCTGCTTTCACTCTATGATTTTACTTTTATATGTACAATGTTTCTTTTGAAAAAATAATTAAAAAAGGAATAGTTTCACCATATTGAAACGAGAGTTCAGTTCACATAAAATATTTGACCTTGAAATGAGGGACAGATGTTAATTGATCACTAATAACATAAATACATAATAATCTTCAGAAATAACTTTGTAAAAGCTTTAAAATGAAAACTTGGATAAGTGGGTTGAAATCTTAATAGAATTCGGCAAAAACATGACAAGAAACATGTCAAAATGCTGAATTGTGGCACTTTAGCGCAGGGTTTCTCAAACTCGGTCCTGGGGCCCAGCCTGGTTGCACATATATTTTTTTTGTCCTAGCACTACACAGCTGATTCAAATAATCCAAGCTTGATGAGTTGATTATTTGAATCAGCTGTGTAGTGCTAGGGGAAAAAAACAAAATGTGCGCCCAGGGGGGCCCTAGGACCAAGTTTGGGAAACCCTGCTTTAGCAAGTCTTTATTCATACTAATAATCTGAAGGGCACTTCATATAATATAACAGGCTTTTAAAATGCAATATTGATGCACAATTTCTACTTAAAATATCAAAAGGAATGCAAAACGTACTTGTGGAACGACCCATAAATGTAAAATGATATATTGACATTAGATTTCAGACCACAGCTTTCCTGAATACTAAATTCTGATTGGCTGAAAGGGGGCTCTATAAGTGAACATGAACTTTAGATTATTCTATTCCTGTACCTTGAACATGCAGACGATCTGCTGCTCCAGGGAGGCGCCCATCTGGAGAAACGTGGAACCCTCAGCCTAAAGGGGGGAGGAGTGGGGTGAGAAGGAGAGGGAGGGGGGAATGAGAATATGTTAGCTCTATCCAATAATACTGTACACTCTTCAGGTGAGCACACTCACAAACACTCGCAAACTCTCAAGGAGACATTTTCCACACCCAGAGGAGGTAAATAATGTGTGGTCAATCCTATCGCTGTTATAACACCTAAACACACCTTCACACTTATAGACACACACAAACACACACACGTAAACAACGGGCTGTGAGGGTCGATTCTATCTCTATTAAAGCCACGCTATGAACACTGATATACAGTGCATTCGGAAAGTATTCAGACATTTTTCTTCTAAAATGTATTAAATACACACATTTTTTCCCTCATCAATCTACACACAATCCTCCATAATGACAAAGTGAAAAAACAGAACTATCCTTATTTACATAAGTATTCAGACCCTTTGCTATGATATTCAAAATTCAGCTCAAGTACATCCTGTTTCCATTGATCATCCTTGAGATGTTTCTACAACTTGATTGGAGTCCACCTGTGGTAAATTGAAGTGATTGGACATGATTTGGAAAGGCACACACCTGTCTATATAAGGTCCCACAGTTGACAGTGCATGTCAGAGCAAAAAACAAACCATGAGGTCGAAGGAATTGTCAGTAGAGCTCTGAGACAGGATTGTATCGAGGCACAGATCTAGGGAAGGGTACCAAAAAATGTCTGCAGCATTGAAGGTCCCCAAGAACACAGTGGCCTCCATCATTCTTAAATGGAAGAAGTTTGGAACCACCAAGAATCCTCCTAGAGCTGGCTGCCCGGCCAAACTGAGCAATCGGGAGAGAAGGGCCTTGGTCAGGGAGGTGACCAAGAACCTGATGGTCACTCTGACAGAGCACCAGAGTTCCTCTGTGGAGATGGGAGAAACTTCCAGAAGGACAACTATCTCTGCAGCACTCCCACAATCAGGCCTTTATGGTAGAGTGGCCAGACGGAAGCCACTCCTCAGTAAAAGGCACATAACAGCCCGCTTGGAGTTTGCCAAAAGGCACCTACTGTAAAGGACTCTCAGACAATGAGAAACAAGATTCTCTCTTTTACTGATTGCCAAGCGTCACATCTGGAGGAAACCTGGCACCATCTCTACAGGGAAGCATGGTGGTGGCAGCATCATGCTTTTGGGGTGATTTTCAGTGGCAGAGACTGGTAGACTAGTCAGGACAGGGTAAAAGATGAATGGAGCCAAGTAAGCTGCAAAAACGGTTCATGTGACTCATGAGGTTTCTTTGTGCACTACTGGGAGTAATTGAGAAATCTGCGAATAGTAGGCAAAATTTTGGTTTTATTGAAAGAATACAGTCGAATTTGCTATTTTTATCAAAAGTACTAATGGTTTTTAGTCAGGAAATGTGTACCTTTCCACCTAAAGTGGTTGCAATTATTTTATATCATTATTTTATGTGGCCAACAGCGGAGATGGGTAACAAATGTGCATGTGCGCTCTCGTGCAGCAAACTCTGTGACCTATATGCCCTTATTTGAAGCTTGACATCACAGATGCGAGTTTAGTACAGGTTAGTAAACATGGAATCACTTGACTTGTGTGTTAGGGTGGACGTTTTTCTTAGTCAATACACATAATAATAATTTGGCATATATCAATGAAAATGTGAGCATGGAATAAGCTACAACTGCCACTGATACTTGAAGAACTTGAACGAATGGATAAACCCAATTGACTTTATATCAGTCTTTTTATTATAAAATGTGTCACATGTAAATCACACTTTGAAGACATTGTCTAGCATAACATAAAGTACCATATTTTCTGTTACAACATAAGCTACCTGTATTTTGTGAAACACAAAAATTATAATTTAGAATAAGTGTGTGTGTTTGTGTGTGTGTGTGTGTGTGTGTGTGTGTGTGTGTGTGTGTGTGTGTGTGTGTCAGCCATCTAAACATGCTTAAATGCACTCTGCAGTCATTGTGAGAAACAGTTCCCGAAACAGTCCAAGCAGTATGTTGCCAAATAAATAACCAGGTGCTGGAGCAGCGACAGGATCCAACTGTGGTTTACAAGGATCCTTCATCCCACCTGCCCAAGCATAATCTTCCAGACAACATTGCCACAGGGGAGAGACCTGAGAAAGAGGACCTGGTTAGATCAGAAGACATCACTCCAGGATTTGTTCTTTATATGCAACCAAACGTCTTCCCTTTTCTTTGTTGAGGGGGCACAAACAATGCTTGAATGTTTTGTATTACATTTTTTTGTGACTAAAAATATACTGAACAAAAATATAAACGCAACATGTAAAGCGTTGGTCCCATGCTTCAAGTTGCCAGAAATTTTCCACGGACACAAAAAGCTTATTTCTCTCAAATTGTGTGCACATTTCTCCTTTGCCAAGATAATCCCTCCACCTGACAGGTGTGGCATATCAAGAAGCTGATTAAACAGCCTGTTCATTACAATAAAAGGTCACTCTAAAATGTTAAGTTGTGTCACAACACAGTGCCATAGATGTCTCAAGTTTTGAAGAAGTGTGTGATTGGCATGCTGACTGCAGGAATGTCTACCAGAGCTGTTGCCAGATAATAGAAAGTTCATTTCTCTACCATAAGCAGCCTCCAATGTCATTTAAGAGAATTTGGCAGTATGCCCTACCGGCTTCACAACTGCAGACCACGTGTAACAACGCCAGCCCAGGACCTCCACATCCGGCTTCTTCACCTACGGGATCGTCTTAGACCAGCCACCCAGACAGCTGATGAAACTGTGGGTTTGCACACTGTACAACAACGTGTTCCAGTTTCCGCCAATATCCAGCAACTTTGCACATCCATTGAAGAGGAGCGAGACAACATTCCACAGGCCACAATCAACAGCCTGATCAACTCTATGAGAAGGAGATGTGTCGCGCTGCATGAGGCAAATGGTGGTCACACCAGATACTGACTGGTGTCTGTGACCAACGGATTCCTATCTGTATTCCCAGTCATGTGAAATCCATAGATTAGGGCCTAATGATTTAGTCAATTTATATCAATTGACTGATTCCTTATATGAACTGTAAATCAGTAAAATCTTTGAAATTGTTGCATGTTGCGTTTATATTTTTGTTCAATGTATATTATAAAGATGACAATACAATTCCTGCTTTATTAGTCCATTTGCATGGATATTCTTTATTTTTGCAGTCACATTACTAACATGATACACAACAGACACATCACAGTCTGGGAGCAGCAAATACCTGTAACTTTGACTATTCACAAGTCCTGGGAGTCTTCCACTTGCTGAAAACCAGTGTATACCCCATAATGTGATTGATATTTGTCTCAGATGGCATTTACGACGAAGGCTAGGAAAGGGATCTGGACTCCTGGACCCAATGTCTCACCGTGGAGGACGCACTCCAAAATGATGTGGTATGAGACTAGTCTCAACTGTCTGGAATGACAATAGACCAAAGGGCATTGTGGATTTGAGAATCTGGAGCAGCAGTCATGTACTCATAACATTTAATTTTTTGGACAATATGGAAACAGGTTTTCAAAAATCCTTGTTGTTGCGAAAGCAAGCTAACTGTTTCTCAACATTAATAATCACATTCTCCATAGCGTAAGCGTTCTTCGTGAGTCTGCATTGGAGCACAATTACACTACCGATCTGCATTCATCTTGGGGATGGGCTGGGGCTGTGGTCCTGCTGCTTCTCCGGCCTCGGTGGCTAGAGTGGTGGCGGCCATCTGAAACTCAGTTTGCCAAAATTCTTTGTCAGAATACTCAGGTTCAAATAAATATGGTTCGATGCCACCACCGGCACCCCTCTAGTAGTTTTCTTCATCACTCGCAAATATTTAATCGTCAGACATGCTTCAGGTTGTTGTTTACTTTCGTATAACTAATCTGTAATGCTAGGCTACTCTCCCCTGAAAAAACTTGCATCTGTCATTGTGAATAATCAAATCAAACTTTATCTTAAAGTGTAGACTTTACCGTGAAATGCTTACTTACAAGCCCTTAACCAACAGTGCAGTTCAAGAAGAAGAAAATATTTACCAAGTAGGCTAAAATAAAAAGTAATAATAAATAGTAACACAATAAGAATAACAATAACGAGGCTATATACAGGGGGCACCGGTACCGAGTCAGTGTGCAGGGGTACAGGCTAGTTGAGGTCATCCGTACATGTAGGTGGGGGCTAAGTGACTATGCATAGGTAACAAACAAACAGCAAGTAGCATCAGTGTACAAGAGGGGGGGTCCATGTAAATTGTCCGGTGGCGATTTTTATGAATTGTTCAGCAGTCTAATGGCTTGGGGGTAGGAGCTGTTGAGGAGCCTTTTGGTCTTAGACATGGCGCTCCGGTACCGCTTTCCGTGCGGTAGCAGAGAAAACAGTCTATAACTTGGGTGACTGGATTCTCTCTTTTATGGACTTTCCTCTGACAGCGCCTATTATATAGGTCCTGAATGGCAGGAAGCTTGGCCCCAGTGATGTACTGGGCCATTCGCACTACCCTCTGTAGCGCCTTATGGTCAGAGGCCGAGCAGTTGCCATACCAGGCGGTGATGCAACCGGTCAGGATGCTATCGATGGTGCAGCTGCAGAACCTTTTGAGGATCTGGGGACCCATGCCAAATCTTTTCAGTCTCCTGAGGGGGAAAAGGTTTCGTCATGCCTTCTTCACGACTGTCTTGGTGTGTTTGGCCCATGATAGTTTGTTGGTGATGTGGACACCAAGGAACAATCAGCTCCTTTGTCTTGCTCACATTGAGGGAGAGGTTGTTGTCCTGGCACCACACTGCTAGTTCTCTGACCTCCTCCCTATAGGCCGTCTCATCGTTGTCGGGGATCAGGCCTACCACTGTTGTGTCGTAAGCAAACTTAATGAAGGTGTTGGAGTCGTGTTTGGCCATGCAGTCGTGGGTGAACAGGGAATATAGGAGGGGACTAAGTACACACCCCAGTGGGGCCCCAGTGTTAAGGATCAGCGTGGCAGACGTGTTGTTGCCTACCCTCACGACCTGGGGGAGGCCCGTCAGGAAGTCCAGGATCCAGTTACAGATGGAGGTGTTTAGTCCCAGAGTCCTTAGCTTTGTGATGAGCTTCGTGGGCACTATGGTGTTGAACGCTGAGCTGTAGTCAATGAACAGCATTCTCACATAGGTGTTCCTTTTGTCCAGGTGAGAAAGGGCAGTGTGGAGTGCAATTGAGATTGAGTCATCTGTGGATCTGTTGGGGCGTTATGCGAATTGGAATGGGTCTAGGGTGTCCTGGAAGACGCTGTTGATGTGAGCCATGACCAGCCTTTCAAGCACTTCATGGCTACCGACGCGAGTGCCACGGAGCGGTAATCATTTAGGCAGGTTACCTTCGCTTCCTTGGGCACAGGGACTATGGTGGTCTGCTTGAAACATGTAGGTACTACAGAATTGGTCAGGGAGAGGTTGAAGACACTTGACAGTTGGTCCGTGCATGCTTTGAGTACATGTCCTGGTAATCCGTCTGGCCCAGTGGCTTTGTGGATGTTGACCTGTTTAAAGGTTTTGTTCACATCGGCTACTGAGAGCGTTATCACACAGTCATCCAGAACAGCTGGTGCTCTCGTGCATGCTTCAGTGTTGCTTGCCTCGAAGCGAGCATAAAAGGCATTCAGCTCGTCTGGTAGACATGCGTCACTGGGCAGCTCGCGTCTGGGTTTCCCTTTGTAGTCCGTAATAGTTTTCAAGCCCTGCCACATCCGAGCGTCAGAGCCGGTGTAGTAGAATTCAATCTTGATCCTGTATTGACACTTTGCTTGTTTGATCGTTCGTCTGAGGGCATAGCGGGATTTCTTATAAGCGTCCAGATTAGTCTCCCGCTCCTTGAAAGTGGTAGCTCTAGCCATGACCTCGATGCGGATTTTGCCTGTAATCCATGGCTTCTGGTTGGTATATGTACGTACCGTCACTGTGTGAACGACGTCATCGGTGCACTTATTGATGAAGCCGATGACTCAGGTGGTGTATTCCTCAATGCCATTGGATGAATCCCGGAACATATTCCAGTCTGTGCTAGGAGAACAGTCTTGTAGTGTAGCATCCGCGTCATCTGACCACTTCCGTATTGAGTGAGTCACTGGTACTTCCTGCTTTATTTTTTGCTTGTAAGCAGGAATCAGGAGGATATAATTATGGTCATATTTGCCAAATGGAGGGCGGGGGAGAGCTTTGTATGCATCTCTGTATGTGGAGTAAAGGTGGTCTAGGAATCTTTTTTCCTGGTTGCATGTGACATGTCGGTATAAATTTGGTAAAACTGGTTTAAGTTTGCCTGCATTAAAGACCCCGGCCACTAGGAGAGCCACTTCTGGGTGAGCATTTTCTTCTTTGCTTATGGCCTTATATAGTTTGTTGAGAGCTGTCTTAGTGCCAGCTTCACTCTGTGGTGGTAAATAGATGGCTATAAATAATACAGATGAGAACTCTTTTGGTAGATTGTGTGGTCGACAGCTTATCATACAGTACTCTATCTCAGGTGAGCAATACCTCGAGATATCTTTAATATTAGACATCGCGCACCAGCTGTTATTGACAAAAAGACACACACCCTAACCCCTCGTCTTATAAGAGGTAGCGTCTCTGTTTTGCCGGTGCATGGAAAATCTTTCCAGCTCTATATTGTCAGTTTCTTAATTCAGCCACATCTCGGTGAAACATAAGATGTTACAGTTTTTAATGTCCCGTTGGTAAGATAATCTTAACAGTAATCCAAAAAACATCCGTTGCAAGGACAAGAAGAATGTTTGTATTGCTAATAGTTTTGCTGTTGTCAACCTCACGAACCAGAGCCAATCGTAATAAAACAAGTTCAACTCAGTTGTGTTAGTTTTCTTTCTCATGGATTTTCATTCATTCATTATTAGTGGTATGATATTATTCGACATTTGGTAAGACTAATTGACAGTTGGCGCTATTTGCAGGTGGAAATGTGACATGTATAACTAATTCAAGAGTCCACAAGAGAGAGTGGAGCTTGTGTAAGTCATCACACACAGTGTCACATGACTTCAGGATACTTTATGGACGTAGTAGCACTCCAACAAGATCACAACAGGTATGTTCTCACACAAACACACCAACAAGCTCTAACGGTCTCATTGCAGAATTAGATGTTCATCCAAGTTCTACAACGTCAAATTTTAAAGTAGCTCCAAACGTCAAATTTCAACAACAAAAATTGTTGCTCCTGGATAGATGTCCAATTTCGATGTGAATCTTGAACCACCTGGCTGCACACACACACACACACACATGCTACACACCGTCACGCTGCTTTCTTTCTGTCAACGTCCTCTGTGTGTGACTGAAGCTGTCCAATTAGGCTGATGGGCCCATAGCTTGCAGGCAGGGAAGCGGTTTGGGGACGGACAACATTTCTGACATACATGAGCGAGAAAGGGAGATGACTAGACCTTATAATACATCTCTGTACTTAGCAAAAGAGTGCCAGGGGACATCCAACAATAAAAAAAATCTGAAGACATTGTGTCTTGGTCCCATGGAGGTTTTCGTCTAGTTCCAGGGGATGTCTACTCGGGGCACGGGCACACTCATTACAGCACATCTTTATACACCTGTCAGCAACAGGTATGGCTAAAATAGCTGAATCCACTCATTTGAAGGGGTATCCACATACTTTTGTATATATAGTTGGGAGGCCAAACTGTCCTCTTCAAGTTTAGCTGGAATTTAGCCCGAAAGGATTTGAGAAATATGATTGGTTGACTATACGCCTATGACATTGGCCTACTGTCTCGTCTTAAACTGCACCGAATATCAGATCTCAACAATGATTGGAGAAGTGTTTAACATCACCATTAGGCTGAGGCTACCACATCCTCATGATTTATATTTCATAAGCCATCGTGACTGGAAGACACTGCTTTTGTTGAATAATCCTGGGTCAATGGAAACCTGCCTATTGACTGATTTCACCTGTATATCTAGACTTTGCACTTCAAAGTGAACCTCGGCTCTGTTATAAATATACCAGTGCTTAATTTGAGCAGGATCATGCCAGCACAGGATCCGGCACCTCTCAGTTTAGGACTGTTTAATTTTGGAACCTATTTGCCAGGATCAGGTACCTCTGGTGGCAACAAACATCATTTTCAGCCAAAACAGGCCTTTCACAATATTTCAAATTCAATCATGGGAGAGCACAGGTTGGAAAGCAAATGGGTCCTGCTGAAACAAAAATAGTTATCTGGCTGTAGGTTACGGAAATATTTTCCAACTTTCAATTAGGCCTATTGAGTAAACAGCATTGTTTTTACAAACTAAAACGAGGGAGATAGGCTTTTGGCACGAGCTCATCGGCCATTGCCGGTGAGTGAGCTGCACATCATTGGGTGAGTCAGTGAAACTGGAAAGCTTTTTAAGGACTATAATTTCTTCCTAATATTGGTCAAGATTGTGTCTCTTCCACACACCTTGGCCTAGGCCAAGGATTCAAGATGTCATTTTTTATGATTTCTCATTCTCAGTTTGTCAGTGTCAAAGTAGCCTGACATTTCAATAATTTGTGCGGTATTCAAAAATATTCTGCTAAAGTCTCTAGTCATGTAAAATTACATAGAATTGCATAAAATGCGTTTATAAAAAGGCCCAATTTTTCCTGCACCCTAGGTTACAAAAATAATTCTGCAAACGCCTCTACCCTAATGCTCTAGTCTAGACCACTACGCAAATGCAATGACATGCATGCGATGCTTTACTATAAAGGTGATTTTCCGGTACCTCAGAGCTCCCCAGGTCACCCCCCCTTGTACGCAATTTTTTTGTTCCGGCACCTCCCGATATACAAATTAACCTTTCTGGACTACCCATCCCGGATCATTCTCATCAGAAACGCTGACTAGCATAGCATAGCCTAGCGCCACAGGGATATAATATAATATAATTTCATGAAATCACAAGTCCAATACATCAAATGAAAGATAAACATCTTGTGAATCCAGCCAACGTGTCCAATTTTTTAAATGTTTTACAGCGAAAACACAACATATATTTATGTTAGCTCACCACAATATCCAAAAACACACCGCCATTTTTTCACAGAAAAGATAGCTTTCACAAAACCCACAAATAGAGATAAAATTAATCACTAACCTTTGAACAACTTCATCAGATGACAGTCATATGACATCATGTTATACAATACATTTATGTTTTGTTCGATTATGTGCATATTTATAGCCACAAATCGTGGTTTTACATTGGCGCCATGTTCAGAAATGGCTCCAAAATAGCGAAGGTAATTACAGATAGCCACGTGAAATACAGAAATACTCATCATAAACTTTGATGAAAGATACATGTTTAACATATAATTAAAGATACACTGGTTCTTAATGCAACCGCTGTGTTAGATTTAAAAAATAACTTTAGTAAAAAGCACAGCATGCAATAATCTGAGACAGCGCTCAGCCATTCTCCGCCATGTTGGAGTCAACAGAAATACGAAATTACATCATAAATATTCCCTTACCTTTGATGATCTTTCATCAGAATGCAGTGCCAGGAATCCTAGTTCCACAATAAATCGTTTTTTTGTTTTATAATGTCCATTACTTCTGTCGAATTAGCAACTTTGGCTAGCATGTGTAGTTCACGTGTCCATCGAACTTTACGCTAATGAACGAAAAATTCAAAAAGTGACATTACAAATCAAATAAACTGGTCAAACTCAGTTGAGAATCAATCTTCAGGATGTTTTTCTCATATATATCCAATAACGTCCCAGACGGAGCATTTCTTCATGTCTATCTAACGCATTGCAGACAAGGACATCACATGCGTAGTGTGCGTGGCCAAGAACTGGCAATATGCCTGACCAGTCACTCCATTGGCTCTCATTCGGTCCCACATCAAGCRATACYCTTCATTCCACGTTCTACTGCCTGTTGACATCTAGTGGAAGGCGTATGAAGTGCATACAGATCCATAAATATAAGGCAATTGAATAGGCGATGCCTTTCACAGCGACCCATTTCAGAATTTTCACTTCCTGTTTGGAAGTTTGCCTGCCATATGAGTTCTGTTTTACTCACAGATATAGTTCAAACAGTTTTAGAAACTTCAGAGTGTTTTCTATCCAATAGTAATAATAATATGCATATCATATGATCTAGGACAGAGTACGAGGCCGTTTAATTTGGGCACCAATTCATCCAAAAGTGAAAATGTCGCCCCCTATCCCTAAGAAGTTTTAAGCACTGAAATACACTCAAGAAAATCAATTTTATTGACCATAGTCATTCAGGAGTAACATTAAAACAGAATAATATGCTCCACCAACAGTAGACAACTATACAGAAAACCCTCAAGTTGCTGAGATTTGTGTGTGTGTGTGTGTGATTGTGTATATGAATGTGTGAGGGAGGAGTGAGGGACGATGAATATGTGTAGGAAAGAATGGGTGGGTGTAACGATCGTCTGTGGTGGTAGAAGGATCGGACCAAAGTGCGGCGTGGTAAGTGTTCATGTCTTTTTAATAAATCCAAAACTGTACACTGGAACAAAACAATAAACAAAGTGAACAACCGAAACAGTACCGTGTGGCGACAAACACTGACACGGAAGACAAACACCCACAAACCAAAAGACAAAACAGGCTACCTAAATATGGTTCCCAATCAGAGACAATGAAAAACACTTGCCTCTGATTGAGAACCATATCAGGCCAAACGACAAACCCAACATAGAAACACAAAACATAGATAACCCACCCAACTCACGCCCTGACCACACTAAAGCAAAGAAAATACAAAAGAACTATGGTCATAACGAGACAGTACCCCCCCCCCCCCCCCCCCCAAGGTGCAGACTACGGCCGCAAAACCTGAACCTATACGGGAGGGTCTGGGTGGGCATCTGTCCCGCGGTGGCGGCTCTGGCGCTGGACGTGGACCCTCTCTCCACCATTGTCTTTGTCCGCTTTTTTAGCGTCCTTTGAGCGGTGATCCTCGCCGCCGACCTTGGCCTGGGAACCCTAATAAGGGCCCCACTGGACTGGAGGAGCGCCTCTGGACTGAGGAAACTACTACGGACTGAGGGCAGCTCAGGACTGAGGGTAGCTCAGGACAGAGGGGTAGCTCAGGACTGAGAGGTAGCTCAGGACGAAGGACAGCTCCGGACTGAGGGGCAGCTCAGGACTGAGGGGCAGCTCAGGACTGAGGGGCAGCTCAGGACTGAGGGGCAGCTCCGGACTGGCGGGCGGCTCTGGCGGCTCTGCGGCTGGCGGGCGGCGGCTCTGGCGGCTCCGGACTGGCGGGCGGCTGGCGGCTCCGGACTGGCGGCGGCTCTGGCGGCTCCGGACTGGCGGGCGGCTCCTGGCGGCTCTGGCGGCTCACTGGCGGGCGGCTCCGGACTGGCGGGCGGCTCTGGCGGCTCTGGCGGCTCCTGACTGGCGGGCGGCTCTGGCGGCTCCTGACTGGCGGGCGGCACTGGCGGGCGGCTCTTGCTGGACTTTCTTGGGCGCCCTGAAGCCTTCTTCAGAACAATTGAACCGCTCTCCTTGAAGTTCTTGATGAGCCGATAAATGTTTGATTTAGGTGCAATCTTACTGGCAGCAATATCCTTGCCTATCAAGCCCTTTCTGTGCAAAGCAATGATGACGGCATGTGTTTCCTTGCAGGTAACCATGATTGACAGAGGAAGAACAATGATTCCAAGCACCACCCTCCTTTTGAAGCTTCCAGTCTGTTATTTGAACTCAATCAGCATGACAGAGTGATCTCCAGCCTTGTCCTCATCAACACTCACACCTGTGTTAACGAGAGAATCACTGACAGGATGTCAGCTGGTCCTTTTGTGGCAGGGCTGAAATAGTGGAAATGTTTTGGGGGGATTCAGTTCATTTGCATGGCAAAGAGGGACTTTGCTATTAATTGCAATTCATCTGATCACTCATCATAACATTCTGGAGTATATGCAAATTGCCATCATACAAACTGAGGCAGCAGACTTTGTGAAAATTAATATTTGTGTCATTCTCAAAGCTTTTGGCCACGACTGTACAGTTTTTTTATTGTTCCACTATATGACCACTGATTATGATTACCATGTGTTTCTGGATAGACCAGAGCTATTTTCCATATGGAGCCCTGGCTGGGATACGCTACGTGTTTATGAGTGTTTATCACGCAGTTGTGTGAGTATTCCTCAGGGGACACTAGCTGTCTCGCTCGTTAGGAGATACTGATGTTAGCGGGTGTACCAGTCCCTCAACACAACATCTGGATACACCACTGTCTACTGAACACAACCAACAAATATGACTCATAGCCTGGAAAACACAAAGGCGTGCACGCATGCACGCGGACACAAACACACGCAAACACACACACAAATAGCAAGCATATCCAACCGTGAACAGAAAACACACACACCAATAGCAATCAAATACAATCACACACACACTCACCAAAAGAAAGCATACGATAACACACACACACTTTGTCTTCCTCCCCCCTCTATATCGTACCCTCTTGATCATTTGATTGATACATGCATAACCTGACAAAAGACATACAGCTCCTTTCCTTTTTTTAATCTTTCATCTTCCTTTCATCGTTCCTTGTTTAGTGATGGATAGATCAGGGACAGAGGATAAAGGACAAAAAAAGGAACCAGAAATAGGTGTCAGACTGAATAGCAGGGTCCTTAAAAAAAGACACCAAAGACATCAAAGATATGCCTCCACCTCATCATTATCTTCATCATCAGGGCCATTGATAATCAAGCACTATTGAACCCTTTTATCTATGAATAGGATCACACACACACAGAAACACACACACTTCCCTTCCCACCTGCAGGTTAGAGAGGCGAGCCAGCGGGGAAATATCTGAGTCTGATGGGAAAAATCTGCCTGGAAATTAGTTGGCAACCGGAGGGTTGCTTGTATCAAATCCTAGATGCCATCGCCTGCCGTTGTGCCCTTGAGCAAGGCACTTAACCTCCCACAAAAACTGCTCTGGGGCACCCAGTGTGGCAGCGCTCCACTCCTCTCCAAAACCTATATATGTAGCTATGTGTATGAACAGTATGTGTGTCTTTCGGGGATTGGGATAAAAGCGAAAGTAACATTTTGGTAGGACCCTAGGTTGGGTGCAATTGACCAATAAAGTGATCTTAATCTTAGTCTATTGTGAGAAACCCTACTGATGAGTTTCTTTGTCGCGTTAACAAAGACCAGGGACTATAGAGTAGATCAGCCTAGATATGAACAGGGTGGATCAGAAGATTTTTATCTACTTCCTGTTGTTTTCTATTCAGTATCCAGTGTCGGTCTTGCCAAACCTGTCATGTCATCTTGTCTAATGTCAGAGGGTGGAGATCTCTATTACTGTAGGTCTTATGAAGAAAGCTGTCTCTCAATACTTTGGCTTTCAGCTGTTTTGTCTCAATGAGCTGCACGTATCTTATATTTTGATTGTTATCAAAGATGTCTACAGCTTTAGACAGCCTGTCTCTCTAAACTGTCTTAGGCATAGGCCTGTTAGCTGTCTCTCTAAACTGTCTTCGGCATAGGCCTGTTAGCTGTCTCTCTAAACTTCTCGGCATAGCCTGTTAGCTGTCTCTCTAAACTTCTTAGCAGTAGCCTGTTACTGTCTCTCTAAACTGTCTTAGCATAGCCTGTTAGCTGTCTCCTAAAACTGTCTTAGGCATAGCCTGTTAGCTGTCTCTCTAAACTGTCTTAGGCATAGGCCCGTTAGCTGTCTCTCTAAACTGTCTTAGGCATAGGCCTTTAGCTGTCTCTCTAAACTGTCTTAGGCATAGGCCTGTTAGCTGTCTCTCTAAACTGTCTTAGGCATAGGCCTGTTAGCTGTCTCTCTAAACTGTCTTGCATAGGCCTGTTAGCTGTCTCTCTAAAACTGTCTTAGGCATAGGCCTGTTAGCTGTCTCCTAAACTGTCTAGGCATAGGCCTTGTTAGCTGTCTCTCTAAACTGTCTTAGGCATAGGCCTGTTAGCTGTCTCTCTAAACTGTCTTAGGCATAGGCCTGTTAGCTGTCCTCTCTAAACTGTCTTAGGCATAGGCCTGTTAGCTGTCTCTCTAAACTGTCTTAGGCATAGGCCTGTTAGCTGTCCTCTAAACTGTCTTAGGCATAGGCCTGTTAGCTGTCTCTCAACTGTCTTAGGCATAGGCCTGTTAGCTGCTCTCTAAACTGTCTTAGGCATAGGCCTGTAGCTGTCTCTCTAAACTGTCTTAGGCATAGGCCTGTTACTGTCTCTCTAAACTGTCTTGGCATAGCTGTAGCTGTTCCTAAACTGTCTTAGCATAGCCTTTAGCTCTCTAAAACTGTCTTAGGCATAGGCCTGTTAGCTGTCTCTCTAAACTGTCTTAGGCATAGGCCTGTTACTGTCTCTCAAACTGTCTTAGGCATAGGCCTGTTAGCTGTCTCTCTAAACTGTCTTCAGGCATACCTGTTAGCTGTCTCTCTAAAACTGTCTTAGCATAGCCTGTTATAGCTGTCTCTCTAAACTGTCTTAAGGCATAGGCCTGTTTAGCATGTCTCTAAACTGTCTTCGGCATAGGCCTGTTAGCTGTCTCTCTAAACTGTCTTAGGCATAGGCCTGTCTGTCTCTCTAAACTGTCTTAGGCATAGCTGTTAGCTGTCTCTCTAAACTGTCTGGCATAGGCCTGTTAGCTGTCTCTCTAAACTGTCTTCGGCATAGCCTGTTAGCTGTCTCTCTAAACGTCTTAGCATAGGCCTGTTAGCTGTCTCTCTAAACTGTCTTAGGCATAGGCCTGTTAGCTGTCTCTCTAAACTGTCTTGCATAGGCCTGTTAGCTGTCTCTCTAAACTGTCTTAGGCATAGGCCTGTTAGCTGTCTCTCTAAACTGTCTTAGGCATAGGCCTTTAGCTGTCTCTCTAAACTGTTCTAGGCATAGGCCTGTTAGCTGTCTCTCTAAACTGTCTTAGGCATATCCTGTTAGCTGTCTCTCTAACTGTCTTAGCATTAGGCCTGTAGCTGCTCTCAAACTGTCTTAGGCATAGGCCTGTTAGCTGTTCTCTCTAAACTGTCTTAGCATAGGCCTGTTAGCTGTCTCTCTAAACTGTCTTAGGCATAGGCCTGTTAGCTGTCTCTCTAAACTGTCTTAGCATAGGCCTGTTACTGTCTCTCTAACTGTCTTCGCACTAGGCCTGTTAGCTGCTCTCTCTAAACTGTCCTGTAGGCATAGGCCTGTTAGCTGTCTCTCTAAACTGTCTTCGGCATAGCCTGTTAGCTGTCTCTCTAAAAACTTCTTAGATAGCCTGTACTGTCTCTCTAAACTGTCTTCGGCATAGGCCTGTTAGCTGTCTCTCTAAACTGTCTTAGGCATAGGCCTGTTAGCTGTCTCTCTAAACTGTCTTAGAATGAAGCCAAAAGGGTTCTTCGGCGGTCTCCATAGGAGAACCCTTTTTGGTTCCAGGTAGAACTATTTTGGGTTCCATGTAGAACCCTTTGGGGAAAAGGTTCTAGTATGGAACACAATAGGGTTCTACCTGGAATCAAAGGGGTTCTTCAAATGGTTCTCCAATGGGGACAGCCGGAGAACCCTTTTAGGTTGTAGATAGCACAATTTTTTCTAAGACATTTTAGATGTCTCAAAGCCTTACCTTTGCTTGAAGAGCCATGGCTGATTGTGTGTCAGCGAGTGACTCATCTCTCAGAGTCTAACAAGCTGTCAATTAGACCCTTTTAAAGAAGAGACAAGGGTTATCTATACTCTAATTACAGATAGAGCCAAATACTCACTCGCAGGCTATCAGCTATCTGCAAGTGTGAGATGGAGAGAGGTGGGGGGATTGAGAAAGAAAGAGATAGAGAGGGATAGAGGAAAAGAGAAAGAGAAATGGAGCGAGAGAGTGGATGAGAGAAATTGAAAAAGAGAGCGGATAGCGAGAGAGAGAGAGCAAGTGTTGGAGAGGAGAGGGAGAAACAGAGAGAGAGAAAAAAACAGAGTGGAGGAGAGATGGAGAAAGAGGGGGAGTAGAACAGGGAGAGCGTAATAGATGAGAGAGTGACAGGGGCAGTAGGGAATCTCTACCTCCTAAAGGGTCTAATTAAGTGTTTAATAGAGTGGCAGAGCTCTGAGAGACCACTGGCTGGCTGTGTCACACACACGCATGTGCGCACACAAGCTCACAGACAGACGCACACACACTCACTCGATGCCATCAGCCCAGCATAGTGCTTGCTACCTGCCATCACATCATGTCTCTGAGGATCTTACCTCGGAAGCGAGGTCATTCCCGAAACTGTTTAATAAAATGTCATATTGCATTCTGTCCTTGTTATTCATTCAGTTAAGCCTGTACTCGATTGAACTGATGTACTGACTTCTGTCAGTAGGCTACAGCTTCATATAGACACCAGATTATGACTGATTTATTTCCACTCAATCAATCACTGTCTCTCAATAGCTCCATCACGTCTTTTGTATTTGATGCATTTCTATCTAAAACATTGACTCAACAACAGCCCAACCCCTGTTCAGGTACTTATTCACATTCCCACTATTTCACAGCATTGTCATTGTACTACTACAGATATCTATAGTCCCAGCATTGTTGTCAGTAATATTCCTGTGCACATACATTTGAATTCCACTGTTAGCTCTGTTACTGTTAGCCCAAATGGGAAGCCCACTGTGGTCAACTCATCCAGTAATATTATTTAAAATCATAAAATAACTATTGATACACCCTCTGTTTTCAAAGCATATAGAGGGCTTGGGCAGTTACACATAAAAGTGCAAAGCTTGATGTCAAAGATGGACCTTCTTGATGTCTGAGTATAGACACGAGCCCTGATATTCTGGTTCTCACGGAGACCTGGCTCGAAATTGTCAGGTGTTATATACTGAAAAGGGGGGAGGGGTAGCGACTACACTACCGTTCAAAAGTTTTAGAACACCTACTCATTCAAAGGTTTTTATTTTTACTTTTTTCTACATCGTAGAATAGTAGTAAAGACATCAAAACTATGAAATAACACATATGGAATCATGTAGTAACGAAAAAAAGTGTTAACCAAATCAAAATATATTTTATATTTGAGATTCTTCAAAGTAGCCACCCTTTGCCTTGATGACAGCTTTGCACACATCATTTTTTTCCCAACAGGACAATGACCCAAAACACACCTCCAGGCTGTGTAAGGGTTATTTGACCAAGAAGGAGAGTGGTGGAGTGCTGCATCAGATGACCTGGCCTCCACAATCACCCGACCTCAACCCTATTGAGATGGTTTAGGAGGCCAGGTCATCTGATGCAGCACTCCACCACTCTCCTTCTTGGTCAAATAACCCTTACACAGCCTGGAGGTGTTTTTTGGGTCATAGTCCTGTTGGGAAAAAAATGATAGTCCCTCTAAGCGCAAACCAGATGGGATGGCATATCGCTGCAAAATACTGTGGTAGCCATGCTGGTTAAGTTTGACCAGCAAAACACCGTCACATCTCCTCCTCCATGCTGCACGGTGGGAACCACACATGCGGAGATCATCCATTCACCTACTCTGCGTCTCACAAAGACACTGAACCAAAAATTGCAACCAAAAATCTCAAATTTGGACTAATCAGACAGATTTCCACAGGTCTAATGTCCATTGCTCGTGTTTCTTGGCCCAAGCAAGTCTCTTTTTCTTATTGGTGTCTTTTTGTAAGGGTTTCTTTACAGGAATTCGACCATGAAGGCCTGATTCACACAGTCTTCTCTGAACAGTTGATGTTGAGATGTGTCTGTTACTCGAACTCTGTGAAGCATTTATTTGGGCTGCAATTTCTGAGGCTGGTAACTCCAATGAAGATATCCTCTGCAGCATAAGTAACTCTGGGTCTTCCTTTCCTGTGGCGGTCCTTATGAGAGCCAGTTTCATCATAGAGATTGATGGTTTTTGCGACTGCACTTGAAGGTGCTTTCAAAGTTCTTAACATTTTCCGGATTAACTGACCTTCATGTCTTGAAGTAATGATGGACTGTCGTTTCTCTTTGTTTATTTGAGCTGTTCTTGCCATGATATGGACTTGGTCTTTTACCAAACAGGGCTATCTTCTGGATACCACCCCTACCTTGTCACAACACAACTGATAGTCTCAAGCGCAATAAGATGGAAAGAAATTCCACAAATGTACTTTTAACAAGGCACACCTGTTAATTGAAATGCATTCCAGGTGACTACCTAATGAAGCTGGTTGGGAGAATTCCAGGAGTGTGAAAAGCTGTCATGAAGGCAAAGGGTGGCAACTTTGAAGAATCTCAAATATATTTTGATTTGTTTAACACTTTTTTGGTTACTACATGATTCGATATGTGTTATTTCATAGTTTTGATGTCTTCACTATTATTCTACAACGAAGAAAATAGTACAAATAAAGAAAAACCCTTGAATGAGTAGGTGTGTCCAAACTTTTGACTGGTACTGTATGCGATATCAACACTTGTGGCATCATGTTCTCTAAGTGTCACGATCCCCAAAAAGTTTGTGTTTTTGATCACAAATGTAGCCCTATGCCAAAATATGCATTTGTTTGTAACAGGGATCCACCCACTCTCTGCCTAAGCAAGTTCTGTCCGGCACTGGCATCATTACTGAACAAAGAGATAAGTGATGCATTTAATCAGGGTAAGGTTTTACTAAGCTAACATATGGAATCATTTTAAGATGGTCATACCATGGATCATTTAGCTATTTTATTTAGAATTTTAAGATCTCTTTAGGTCTAAAAAATGTATATAAAAAAACATTTTATAAAACATTGAATTTGGCCTTTACTACTACAAGCCATAGAAACGCATTGAATAACACATTTATAAATGACAACAAAGACAGTCATCAAATAAATCAAGGAATTAGGAAAAAATTGTTTTTTTACATCCCTTAAATTTGTTGGCACAAAACTACCTTCCATTCATTTGTATGAGTTACCTTCAGACGAGTCCTGTGACACTTGTGGGGGTCGTAGAGCAAAACGGAGAACACCATCGTGTTCGTGAGAGTCTCATTAGTTTGTAGGCCAAATTGTTTGGACACTTCAGTTGTTTTCGTGAGAAGACTGATTTTTGGGATGTCTCATGGTCTGACAAACACTGCTGTAGCTCGGCCACCTTCCACCGCAGATGCGCCCTCATACCATCATGGCCACTTAATTATTCCCAACTTCCAATTGACTCCTTCATCCCCCTCCTGTTCCCTGCAACTATTCCCCAGGTCGTTGCTGTAAAATGAGAATGTGCTCTCAGTCAACTTGGTAAAATAGGGTGAAATAAAAATAAAACAACCTAAACGGGTCGATTTTATGTCCTGTACTTTTTACTGTCTATATAAATATCTGTCTATCTGCAAAGAATGGTAACGTACACCTGTATGCAGATGACACTGTTGTGAATGCTATTGCCTCCATGGTTGACCAGGCTTTTTTAGAGCTGCAATCTGCCTTTGTAGCTTTGCAGAAAGCATTTGCATGAACTGAAATGTATACTTAATGCAATATCTGGGCATCTGAATTGATGAAAAGTTCTCTTTTAAAAAGCATATGGATGAGTTAGTTAAGAAGTAAGACATTGGGAATAAAAATGGGCCTCTTCTTTAGAAATAGATCACACCATTTATATGAATGCAGCTGCCACTGCACTGAAACCACTAGATGCAGTTTACCACAACGTACTTAGCTTTATTACGGGCGACAGGTTCAGTACACATCATTGCATCTTATATCAGAAAGTAGGCTGGCCCTCTCTTAAGTCTGCTCTCTTTTTGTTTATAAAGCACTCTTGCACAAACTTCCACCGTACCTTACTTCATTGTTAAAATACAGATACACGAGTCACCAGACCCGATCACATGGATGGCTTAAGACGTCCGCATGCTTCCCATCTGAAACAGTTCCCGAACTGTTCCTGCATATATTATGACATTTTGCGACGTTTTTCTTCGTTTTGGTCTTCGGCAAGGTGGTGACCCTTGTGACCTTAATAATTATCACTCCATTTCTAAACTTTCTTGCCTAGAAAAACATTTGGAATCCTTGATTAATGCTCAGCTAAGATATTTCTTAACTTCCAAATCTATTCTAAATGTGCATCAGTCAGGCTTCAGACCAGGGCAGAGCACCATCTCGGGAGCATCACTGGTTTTAAACGATGTGGTAAATTGTTTGGATAGGAAGGAACACTGCGCTGCTCTATTCATTGACTTGTCTACGCATTCGAGCCACTCTTTATTAATTCCCTGCTAAATCTGAACATCAGGCTAGGCATGTGCACGTGAGTGAGAGAGGTATATATTCTTATTATATCCCTTTACTTAGATTTGTGTGTACAGGTATTAGGTAGTTGTTGTGGAATTGTTAGATTACTGTTAGATATTACTGCAATGTCGGAACTAGAAGTGCAAGCATTTTGCTACACTCGCAAATAACATCTGCTAACCATGTGCATGTGACCAATAAAATGGGATTTGATTTGAGAAGGAGTGTGTGTGTGTGTGTGTGTGTGTGTGTGTGTGTGTGTGTGTGTGTGTGTGTGTGTGTGTGGTGTGTGTGTGTGTGTGTGTGTGTGTGTGTGTGTGTGTGTGTGTGTGTGTGTGTGTGTGTGTGTGTGTGTGTGTGTGTGTGTGTGTGTGGTGTGTGTGTGTGTGTGTGTGTGTGTGTGTGTGTGTGTGTGTGTGTGTGTGTGTGCGTGAGTGAGTGAGTGCATCTGTACTGTTAATGTGTGTGAGTGCTACTGTCAGTACTATAAATACAGGGTGTTGATGACAGGTGTTAGTGCCTCACATCTCTTGGGTGAGGGGAGGAGGGAGAGGAAAAGGGGAAGGAAGGAGTGATGAGAGAGAGATGAGAGGGAGGAATAGTAGGTGAAAGTGGGAAGATGAGTTTGAAGTGGGGTGAGGGATGAGTTAGGGACAGGAGGAGGAACAACGTGAAGATAAAGAAGAGAGGGTGAGGACAGGGTGAGGTTCAGTGGAAACTGTGGTGATCTGATGGTTGATCATCTCTCTACACTCTAAGCATCGAGCTCAATGTGTCTGTCTGAATGCATTTCTGTGAAACACTGTGCACATCATCGTGGTATAATTTGTCTGTATAGGGATGACTGATTGAGGTATAGATCCCTCTCAGTATTTCTCGTCTCAGATTCTCAGAATTATTTCCTGCTTGTTTCCTAGCAGAACAACTCTTTCCCAGCTATTATCTGATTAAGGTTGATGGAGATGAGGTGGAAGACATATTTCTATTTCTCATCCATGCCCTGTGTTGCATGTTTAGACAGAACACACACATTTATTTGCAGACTGGTGTTTAACAGCATATCTGTAGAGGTGTTGTGGTGTTGCATTGCTGTCTGTAGGTGTTTGAATTGGTACCCTGAACAGCAGAGATTCAAATATTATCCTATGAGGTCCGGACTACTGATGTTTTCTGTTTTACCAGATAATGAATTGCATCAAACTGGTGTCCCAGGTCGAAATCAGTCCCTGATTAGAGGGAAAGACTAAAAAAAAGCAGTGGAACTGGCTTCAAGGTCCAGGGTTGAGTTTGAGGGATATACAGTATAGGTGATTTGTCTCACATTATGTGGTGTCTAGAGGAGTTTTAGTACTACATGATGTGTTATGCTAGGGTGATTTATGTGGTAGCTTGAGTATATATACAGTATTATGTGTTGTCTTACCTTGTGAGGTATGACAACGGTAGATCCTCCGCTGATGCCAACGATGGGCAGAGCTGTCTGAGTCGACAGGAAGTCTAGGATCTGAGCCACTTCTGCCACCTGCTTTTATTCGGTCCAGGAGATAGTCAAATACACACACACAACATATAGATGATTTTTACCAAGGAATCTGGCATCTCATATCTATCCCGTTTTTTTTCAATATCCCCAAAGGACAGAGGTTAGTATCTGAGTTAACCTTCCGCCTTGTTTAACATGATCGATCGATCGATTGACTGACCTGAGGTCCAGCTCCCGATCCCACATCGTCCTCGAACACGACCCCATGCAGTTTCTCTGTCGCCATGGTTTCACAGAGACGTGTCAGCAGGGCACGAGGGTTGGTGTCGTTAACCAGAACAGTGACCGGGTTCACCTCTAAGGAGAAGAAGAAGACAAACAAGCAGATGAAGAAGAAGAAGAAGAAGGAATGTTGCACTCCAAAGTGAACATAGTAAAGAGCACATAAGTATTAATGTCAAGAACATACAGTGGCAAACTACCAGGTTCATACCTAGGGGAAAATCAGCGAAGTCCTCTCTGCTCATATGACCCCTGACCTCATTCTGGTAAGCAGAGCCACAGAACACCACCGCCACGTTAATAGAGGGATGAGGGATGAGAGGGCGGGAGAGGAGGGGAGGAGGGGAGGAGAGGAAGAGGAGGAGGAAGAGGAAAAGAGGAGGATATTGCGGAGAAGAAGGTGGCTGTCCTGGAGGAGCAGCCATGTCAGCACCTTACTGCCTGGAGAGGAGGAGAGAAAGAGATATGGAGAGGGGGAGGAGGTAAGGGTGGGACAGAGGGTTCAAAGAGAGGGTGTAGAGGGGGTTGGAGAGGGGAGGAGGTAAGGGTGGGACAGAGGGTTCAAAGAGAGGGGGTAGAGGGGGTTGGAGAGGGGAGGAAGTAAGGGTGGGACAGAGGTTTCAAAGAGAGGGGGTAGAGGGGGTTGGAGAGGGAGAGAAATGGAGAGCAGTAGTCAGACATGCAAGCAGCTTTTGTCTCGTGACAATTGATGTGTTGCTCCACGAAACTAGTCTTTTTTGCGTCCCTTTGATATTTTAAGTAGAAATTGTGCACCAGTATTAGATTTTAAAAGTCTGTTATATTAAATGAAGTGCCCTTTAATATAGACCACATGGACAATTCAATATATCCAACGTTTTTATATGAATAAACATTTGCTAGTGTCCCTTTGTGCACTCTCTGTGACTTCTCGGAAGATTTTAACCCACTTAACCCCACATTTTTCCCCATAATTGTAAAGCCCTATTTATTTTGTTGCTTTGACAAAGTATTTTCTGAAGATTATCATTTATTTAATGATTAGTGATTGATAAAAATAAATACAAATCCCTCATTTTATGGTCAACCCTGTTACGCAAACTGAGCCCTTATTTTAATATTGTGAAACTATTCCTTTTTTCCCTGGTGTTTTGTGGTGGAAAACTGAGCACATCGAGCATAACATGTCAACCCTGTTGCCCATAGATAGACAGGCTTAAAATGTTTTACCAATTTACATTTTGGGTGAAGCTTGCATTCTATTTCCCCTCCTTGTTGCACACAAGCTTCCATTCCCCCTGCCACAGTGGGAGTTATGGCTGAGTTAAGATTAAATTAAACCTGTTACAGTTAACCCTGTTACTTTATTTGGCACTTACTATAGTCTTTATTTAGATGGGGTAACACATTAAGTGTAACGTCTGCTTCCAATTCACACTCTCAAGCACGTAGATCCCCTGAACGCAGCCCACTTTCCAGCTCACTTTCCAGTTCACACTCTCAAACATAGATCCCCTGAACGCAGCACACTCTCCAGATCCCAATCGCCTGAATTCTGATCACCTGTTCACACACCTGTATGTCATTATCACACACTATTTAGTTCAGTTCTTTGCAACCATCAATGTGAGGTTGTTTGTTTTGTGACACACTTCTGTGCAGAGTGCTAGGTTTCCTGTGATTTAATGCTCCTGTGTATGATAGTTTTTGCCTGCCTCACGAACGACGCCTGTTCTTTAGCCTATCAGCTTTCCTGTTATCAACCTATTGCCTGATCTCCCAGATGACGTTACTTGCCTTTTCACTGCCTGTACTGTTGCCTTTTTGAACCCCTGTGTATGACCTTCTGCCTGCCACTGGACCCAGCTATCTGCCTCCTCCTGTGGTCCTGTACAAATAAACACCGCTTGAAACCAGCTCTCTGTCTCCCATCGTGTTCATTACAATAAGGGCCCGGTGCATTCAAAAATGTGATTTTTTTTGTAATTTTATATATATTTCCACAGGTTGGAATAATACTGTGAAAGTTAGAAAATGATGGTAATGCCTATTTAGTGTAAGAGCTGTTTGAAAAGAGCACCTGACATTTCGACTGCATTGAACCTGTAAATTGAATCATGACAGAAAGTTAAATTAAACTACCAGAAATTGACTCATTTTGTGGAATGACCCTGAAACCCATAATCCTTCAGTGCATTTGTTTAAGTATTATCTATTTTTCTCTCTCTCCATCCCTGTTCATTGCAATCTCACACACACCCACTGACACCAGCACCTGACCTCCCATCAGACATGAACATTCTAGTCTCTCGCCCCTTTCTACAAGATGTCATCTAGAAACATTTAAATTAGATTAGATCTATTTATCTTTGTACAGTGTCGCAGATAGAGTTGCAGTGTACAGTGAAATTCTTAAACGCAATGCTCCAACAGTGTAGGTTTGAATGAAACAATAAAAAATAAAAATAAAAAAAAATAAAAAAATATATATATATATACATGTTTACAACTGTGACAATGATGAAAAGAAATGTCCATTGGGGTATGGGCAGGGTAATTGTCCATTGAGGGGGGAGGGGGAGGAAAATACAATGTCCACGTGGGGATCAACGGAAGTGGTGGTGGCCATTCAGTATGACGTTGAGTGTGATACGTACACACTCAACGTCAGTACGTACATTTAAACACACTCAGTGTCAGCACACACACGCTCACTTTCAGTACTAACCCACACTGTCAGTAGGCTATGTACATATCAGTTTTATCATTTCATTGGATAAGGATGTCCTAAAAGAAATGTGTAGTAATCCAGTGGTACATGCAGATTTGGGCTGTTGACTTTTGATGGGATTGGACAGGGTACATGAAATGATTGAATTCTTGTCCAGGTTGTTCATGTCCATGTTATTCAGTCAGATGACAGGCTTTACTCTGGGCCTGTTAGACACAGTGTACAATAAGTAGTGCTGAACAACTGCGGGGACATGAGTAAAATAGTACACATCTTCAAAGGCAAGAGCATTGGAAGTCATATGAAAGGAAACAGACAAAATCACCTTAGAAAAGAGAGGCTTGAAAGAGAGTTGAAAGGATACGTCTGATGACAGTTCTATTCTAAGAGCTTAATATATTTTGTTTTTTAGTCTCGTTCTTCATTTGCACACCAAAACGACAATATCCCAGCGTCGAGACATTGGGCCATTTGGTCTGTATTGGAACAAAGAGATAGGAAGTGGGGGATGTGAAGGCCTCTCTGATGACCAGAGATCACACAGATGGATTAACCAGCGGTCACTACATAGACACATAGCCGCGAGAAGTAGGGGTGCTGAGTGTGCTGCAGGCCTCTAAGGCCTGAACATTTAAGAACATTTAGAAGAAAAAATAATAATAATTAAGTAGTGCACTGGGCCTTTACTAGTCCTGTATTAGTGGACCAATATAGCATCTTCCAGCGCCAATGCATAAATACACCACACCAACAGCACATCTGACAGAGGAGAGTGTATGGTGTGGGGGGGGGGGGCATTGCGTGTGTTGTGCGTTGTGTGTATGCGTGTGGGTGCTTGCGTGTGAGTGTGTAAGCAGGAACGGGATTGTGCATAGGTTATCAAACACCAAAGGCTTCGCCTGGTTAGTTTGTCATGCCCACTTCAAATCCCACAGACAAGAAGAAATGCGTTCAACATGCACAATGTGTCAAAACGTGTGCACATGCATGCCTGCGTGTGCGTTCCGTATCTGTTTGTGCCAGCGTGAGCATGAGTGTGTGAGAGGTGAGCAAGTGGCGGCCAGTAATAGAAGACAAGGTCTCATTCTTTCTCATTTGAAAAAATACATTGTGTTTTACAGTTATATATCGATACTAGTCACAACCCGAGGCCAAATGCATAGAGGGGGGTGTGAGAGAGAGAAGAGAGAGAGAGGAGAGAGAGAAGAGAAGAGAGAGAGAGAGAGAGAGAAGAGAGAGAGAGAGAGAGAAGAGAGAGAGAGAGAGAGAGAGAGAGGAGAGAGAGAGAAGAGAGAAGAGAGAGGAGAGAAAGAAGAGAAGAGATGACAGAAAAATAGCAAGAATGCGAAAGAACCATTCAAAGAGAGTGATAGAGAAACAGAAAGATTAGAGAGAAATGCAGACAAGGGGGATTGAAAATGGAAAAAAAGAGAGTGTGTGGGTTAGTTAGAGGAGATGACTGGAGAACGGAGATGCTGGTTGCAGATACACTCAACCCACTATAAAAAAAATTGTGAAACAGACACAAATTACTTATGTTCACCACACAATTTTGTATACAGTGCATTTCAATCATATATGAAGGTAGTAGGTTACTTAAAACGGTCACGTCCTGATCTGTTTCACCTGCCCTTGTGCTTGTCTCCACCCCCCTCCAGGTGTCGCCCATCTCCCCCATTTATCCACTGGGTACTTATACCTGTGTTCTCTGTTTGTCTGTTGCCAGTTCGTCTTGTTTGTCAAGTCAACCAGCGTTATGTTCTCAGCTCCTGCTTTTCCCTAGTCTCACTTTTTCTTGCCCTCCTGGTTTTGACCACTCTGCCTGACCCTGACGCTGAGCCTGCCTACCATCCTGTACCTTTTGCCCCTACTCTGGATTATTGACCTCTGCTTGACCTGAGCCTGCCTGCCATCCTGTACCTTTTGCCCCTACTCTGGATTATTGACCTCTGCTTGACGCTGAGCCTGCCTGCCATCCTGTACCTTTTGCCCCTACTCTGGATTATTGACCTCTGCTTGACCTGAGCCTGCCTGCCATCCTGTACCTTTTGCCCCTACTCTGGATTACCGACCTCTGCTTGACCTGAGCCTGACTGCCGTCCTGTACCTTTGCCCCACTACTTTGGATTATTGTCCCCTGCCTGCCTTGACCTGTCGTTTGCCTGCCCTTGTTGCTGTAATAAACACTGTTACTTCAACACAGTCTGAGTTGGGTCTTACCTGAAACGTAATAAAAACAGAAACGATAGGAGGGAGATTGGTCGGGGAGGATGGGTGGGCGTATAATACGAAGATCTAGCAACCCAAATGTTGTGTGTTCGAATGACAATGGACAACTTTAGCATTTTAAATAATTAGCATCTTTTCAACTTCTTATTACTTTTTAACTAGCTATTTAGCTAGCATGTTAGCTAACCCTAAACCTTTAGTTACTTAGCTAGCGTGTTACCTAACGTAACCCCTACCTTAACCCCCAGCCTAGCTATCGTTAGCCACCTAGTTAACCTAGCTAACGTTAGCCGCAACAAGTTGGAAGTCGTTATGAAGAAAATCATGTACTGGTCAAGAATGCATTTTTCGTGTGCCTGTCACGAATTTCAAATAAGTAATTTGTCTATTTTCACAGTTTTCTGTTATAGTGTGTTGATAACACTATAATCTCTACACTGGGTGGGCGGTGATGGACACAGCAGATTAACAACAGAAAGTGTGTGGGAGAGTGGGATAAGGTATAGGACAGGATATGAGCATGTCTAGAGACAGACGGTAGACAGTGTAACCTCCCCCTGCAGACCTCAGTTTCATACAGTGTAACCGAGTTGGTTTGATGACCTACGGTAGCATGAATCCTTAGACATGGACATTCATTAGCTCCCAGAGTTAATGCCCAGGCTTTAGCTTAGAGGCCTTACACAGTCTTCTGGTGCCCAGACAACCAAGGTTAAAATAAAATAAATGTGTATTTGTCACATGCTTCGTAAACAACAGGTGTAGACTAACAGCGAAATGCTTACTTATATATAAGCCCTTCCCAACCATGCTGTCATGACGTGACTATCGTTAATCTGATGACTGTTATTTATTGTATCAACCAACTATGTTTAATTGATACTCAATTAAATTAATCATGTAACAACTCATTAGGAATTTGGGGCACCACGTGAAAAGTTTGTTTAATGAGTTGCCGTCTCCCAAATTAATTCAAGAATATATAGATAGCATAACAGTCACTAAATAATCATTTCCTCATGTCAGTCTCATTCTGAACGTTGTAGACTTCATAAATCTGCACAAACCCGAGACTCACTGATCATTCCATACCACACAAATTGATTGATTATTTGTTTACTAACAAACTAAGTGATAACATAGGATAGACACACACACACACACGCAAGGTATAGGTTATTGATTAGAAACTTAATACGATAACAACAAGTCCCTAGCGGACTAAGACAATATGACACTTGTTACACAAGATGGAGATTTAAAGAGAGAGAGAGAGCGAGAGAGAAAAAGAAGCAACACTTGGATACATTTAGGAACTACACCTGCAATAACCCTAATACCTTTCCCCGAACTGCCGCTCTTATGGGTAAGAAGTAATGCATGTATTTAAGTGTTGAAGGTCTTCGCCGGGTATCTCTGTTGGACCCTTCCGCTTGGTGAGGAGGGTTCGATTGGGCCTTCTTATTTCAGATGGCCTTCTCCCTCGTTCTCTGGTGTAAGTCTCTGATTGTCCAAAGGAGGTCACAATGTCCTTCTTAGTTGTCTGTTTACTTGCACTCGTTCTGGAAGAGTGGTCTCCTGAGGACGGCTAATCAGCCATGTCAATGATCACAGAGTGGTGATGAAAGCAGTGTAGGACAGGATGATTTGAAGAGAGTAACAGTACTTAGAACAACGACTCAACCGTAGCATTGATTGTTAAGATGTTATTTTGTCTTCTTCAACCTCGTGTTGCATTCCGGACAATTGTAGACCTCGCTGCAACTGTGGTCCGTTTTAGGCTGATATGTTAATTCTTAACTCAAATGCCTTATACCATTGCGTGAAAAGGGGGTCTTTATGTCATTGGTTACACGCTCTCTGGGCTCCCTCGGGCGTGGCTGGTTAAAAGGCAATGTACACAATTTACTATGATCTCGTTAGAGAACTAAAATCATTATCTTATCGTCACAAAAACATTCTCTTTATCCTGGATATTTTCTAAACAACGTAAAGTATGTAAATCTGATATACACCGTGGTAAAGCTCTTCAAGTTACAATGTTTCCGTTATAATGTCTTTATAACAATTTTAATGACATCACAAAATATACATACATTTTCCATATTCCATCTCTCATCATTCCCAACATTCGGATGTTGAAATATATTCTCCCAGTGTCCATTGTTTGATGTTGTAGTTTTGGGCAGCAAACTCTTCATAAGACACAAATGACACTTATTCTAAAATGGATTACATTTTTCTAAATCTTCAGCAATCTACACACAATACCCTATAATGACGAAGTGAAAACAGGTTTTTAGAAATGTTTGCGAATGTATTCAAAATAAAAAACAGAAATACCTTATTTACATAAGCATTCAGAAACTTTGCTATGAGACTGGAAATTGAGCTCAGGTGCATCCTGTTTCCATTGATCTTCCTTGAGACGTTTCTACTTGATTGGAATCCACCTCTGTTAAATGCAATTGATTGGACATAATTTGGAAAGGCACACACCTGTCTATATAAGGTCCCACAGTTGACAGTGCATGACAGAGCAAAAACCAAGCCATGAGATCGAAGGAATTGTCCGTAGAGCTCCGAGACAAGATTGTGTCAAGGCACAGATCTGGGGAAGAGTCCATAAAATGTTTTGCAGCATTGAAGTTCCCCATGAACACAGTGGCTTCCATCATTCTTAAATGGAAAAAGTTTAGAACCACCAAGAATCTTCCTAGAGCTGGTCGCCCGGCCAAACTGAGCAATCGGGGGAGAAGGGCCTTGGTCAGGGAGGTGACCGAGAACCCGATGATCATTCTGACAAAGCTCTAGAGTTCCTCTGTGAAGATGAGAGAAACTTCCAGAAGGACAACCATCTCAGCAGCACTCCACCAATCAGGCCTTTATGGTGAGTGACCAGACATAAGCCACCACTGAGTAAAAAGGAAGCAGCGGTGTGGACTGGTAGACTAGTCAGGATCGAGGCAAATATGAACGGAGCAAAGTACAGAGAGATCCTTGATGAAAATCTGTTCCAGAGCACTCAGGACCTCAGACTGGGGCAAAGGTTCACCTTCCAACAAAACAACGACCCTAAGCACACAGCCAAGACAACACAGAAGTAGCTTAGGGGCAAATCTCTGAATGTCCTTGAGTGGCCCAGCCAGAGCCCGAAGCAGATCGAACAACTCTGGAGAGACCTGAAAATAGCTGTGCAGCAACGCTCCCCATGCAACCTGACAGAGCATGAGAGGATCTGCAGAGAAGAATGGGAGAAACTCCCCAAATATAGGTGTGTCAAGCTTGTAGTGTCATACCCAAGAAGACTTGATGGTGTAATCGCTGCCAAAGATGCTTCAACAAAGTGTATATATATATTAAAGTATGTGTAGATTTTACCATGAATAGTCAAAAGTAATTGTCTGCCGTTCTCAGAAGGTGAATAGCTCAATTTATTGTGATAGTCTTACATTGTAAAATTTGACTCAATCCCATTGAATGAAAACAGTTTTAAGTCATTGACATTTTAAGGTCATATAACTCAGCCATAGAGACTAAACAAAGATATCCCCATGTACAGTGCCTTGCAAAAGTATTCATCCCCCTTGTGATTTTTCCAATTCTGTTGCATTACAACCTGTAATTTAAATGCATTTCTATTTGGATTTCATGTAATGGACATACACAAAATAGTCCAAATTGGTGAAGTGAAATGAAAAAAATTACTTGTTTCAAAAAATTACAAAAAATTACAAACGGAGAAGTGGTGCGTGCATATGTATTCATCCCATTTGCTTTGACGCCCCTAAATAAGATCTGGTGCAACCAATTACCTTCAGAAGTCACATAATTAGTTAGTAATAAAGTACACCTGTGTGCAATCTAAGTGTCACATGATCTGTCACATGATCTCAGTATATATACACCTGTTCTGAAAGGCCCCAGAGTCTGCAACACCACTAAGCAAGGGGCACCACAAAGCAAGGGGCACCACCAAGCAAACAGCACCATGAAGATCAAGGAGCTCTCCACAGGTCAGGGCCAAAGTTGTGGAGAAGTACAGATCAGGATTGGGTTATGAAAAAATATCTGAAACTTTGAACATCCCACGGAGCACCATTATATCCATTATTTAAAAAATGTAAGATTATGGCACCACAACAAACCTGCCAAGAGAGGGCCGTCCACCAAAACTCACAGACCAGGCAAGGAGGGCATTAATCAGAGAGGCAACAAAGAGACCAAAGATAACCCTGAAGGAGCTGCAACACTCCACAGCGGAGAATGGAGTATCTGTCCATAGGACCACTTTAAGCCGTACACTCCACAGAGCTGGGCTTTACGGAAGAGTGGCCAGAAAAATGTCATTGCTTAAAGAAAAAAATAAGCAAACGTTTGGTGTTCGCCAAAAGGCATGTGGAAGACTCCTCAAAATATGGAAGAAAGTTCTCTGGTCAGATGAGATTAATATTGAGCTTTTTGGCTATCAAGGAAAACGCTATGTTTGGCGCAAACCCAACACCTCTCATCACCACTAGAACACCATCCCCACAGTGAAGCATGGTGGTGGCAGCATCATGCTGTGGGGATGTTTAGCATCTATTGTACCGTTAATCACTCTGACATCAATGCAAATGTGATCGAAAAGTGTAATCGCTGGTTTTTCTAATCATACTCTCATACCTCATGTAGCCTAGCCCATAGGCCTATATGTTTTGATAAGGTTTGTATCACAACTTAAGTGGCCAAATAACTTCTTCAAATTAAGGACATTAATCCGCTTTACAAGGGGTGTAGAGCCAACCGGCATACATAAGCAGCATGTGAGTTTCAAGTTTGGGGAAGATAATTTTCACATTAAAAATGCAGCTTTATAGTAAATGCATTACCTGCATAATCACATTTGCGGTGACTTTAGATAATGGTGTTTTCCCGCTAATGGAACATTCACACTTATAGCCTGCTGCCGTGTGGTCATTGCTGCACTTATATTGTGAAGAAAGAGCCTAATTGTTTATCAACATGTTAAGCTAAAAACTCTGGTCTGCTGCATCAGCCTCATTGTGTAAAACAGGTTTTTTGATGCTAGTGGTTGTATTCATTTGGAATCTATCACACAACTGTCCCAGTCAGAGTATGTTTGGAATATTTATTTTTCGCACAGAATAAAATAGGCTAACTTTTGTACTATGGGAGAGAGTAGATTGACATAAGCTAGTGCTTTTGCTGTTCGTTAGGTCTACTCATCTTGTTGGCTGACGAAATGTAAATGTGGACAGTTCTTCCAATATCTTCAATATGCACCTCGGAATAGGATAACGACGCGCACAGTTATGTCCCCGATGTGTCTGTCTTCACTTTTAGCCTGTGAGAAAGACCCGATCACGTGATGAAGAGCCATGTGAATGAGATGTGCTTGGGAGCAAGCAGCACTCCGGGAGAAGGGAATTATAATGTTTATATTCAGCCAAAGGGCACAACGGCCACTGGCTGCAAAAGGCATGGATTTTTTTAATGGGCATTTCAGCCAAACAAAGGGGATGCTACCGGGAAATTCGAGGCATTATCAAGTGCTTGTCAAATTGTGGAAGAGAGACTGATGAAGTTTGTACAGCCTGTGCAAAAAAACAAAGCAGAGCTCATGCCTTTCATGCAACTTTTTTCAAATCATCATTAGAGTCGCATCATGCAGCCTTATAATGTATAAAAAATCTAAACATATAGCCCAACATTTGTAGAACTACTAAAGTTACATGAATAACTCTAATATAAGCATATAGGAGTAACTATTAACCCCTCAACACAGAATGTGCACACTCCCTCAAATACCCTTTCTATTTTATTCAGCTTTGTTCAATTGTATTCTTCATACTATAAAATTCTATAAAATAATGCTATTGAATTCTAAGCAAATCTTGTCTGCTAATTAACTAGTGTAGCCCACAGCCATATGGCATAGCCAGATGAGGACCTAATATAAGGACAACTCAGAGTATTCTATTATGTTCTTCTGAAATAGACTACATTCTCTTCATATCATGTTTCTTTAGACCTGTCTAAAATAAATCATGGATTTATTGTGAAGGTGTAGGCATTATTACATGGATTTATTAGACTTTCTAACATGTAGATGTTCCAAAGGTCTGCATCAGTGGCTTGTAGTGTGTGGAAGCCAGGAGATGCTAAATGTGTTTATGTTAATTAACGGTCATTTACTGTGAGAGTTATTTGCTTGACAATCACCGGCTGACGAAATCTCGTGACTGCCACAGCCCTACTCCCAACCATCATATCTAAGCCCATATGACACCAACAAGATTGGCGGTACACAACACACTCAATGACAGCTGACCCCACAGTAATTCCTTCCACTACATATGGCAAAGCAATATATTCAGGTTTCACACGTCACATCAGCATGCTATATAGGACAGTGGTCACCAACCGGTTGACTGCAATTGACTGGTCGATCTTCAAGGCATTCTTAGTAGATCGCCAAATATTTCTGTAGAAAACCAAATGATAGGCTTTGCGTTTCTATTTTATTTGTCTCACACTGTTGGCACTAGGTTCACCCATTTCAGCTGCCCTGTGCCAGGTAGGCGACATGTTCGCATTTTGTATCATTTCATATGTCTGAAAGTACAAACTCTGCCTTCACGGGGGGAGCAAATCAAGTGTGCTGTAGGCCTACCACTGGCCAATTGGATGTCTCAGATGACCATGTCTGCAGTAACATAGCAGGTGCAAATGAAAGCTACAGCAAAATTGATACTGTGGGATTTCTAGACTTTTAAAAAATGACTTTATTCTGACTATCAGATGCAGGCTCCATCAGCCCAGTAAAATGTATAAAAAAGAGAATAATTTAAATGTATGCTCACTCAGTTTTGCCTCACAAGTAATACAACAACTGGCTTACAAAACGCAAGTCATGTTAAAAAAAAAATTGAGCTGTACATTTAGGCTTGGCTTACTCAAAAAGGTTGGTGACCACTGTTGCAGAATATATTATTCTGTAGGGAAGCAGAGAGAGAGGACTGGATACTTACTTTTCACCTCTGCTCTCTCCTCTCTCTCTCTCTTCTCTCTCTCTCTCTCTCTCTCTCCTCTCCTCTCTCTCTCTCTCTCTCTCTCTCTCTCTCTCTCTCTCTCTCTCTCTCTCTCTCTCTCTCTCTCTCTCTCTCTCTCTCTCTCTCTCTCTCTCTCTCTCTCTCTCTCTCTCTCTCTCTCTCTTGCCCTCTCCCTCTCTTTCTCTCTCTTCTCCTCTCCTTCCCTACATCCTTCCTTCAGTCAAGGATTCCTAGACAGAGACAGTGTGATTGATGAGAGCAGACAAACACACACACACACACACACACACCACACAAACACACACACACACACGCACACACACACACACCACACACACACACACATACACACACACACACACACACAATCTGAATAAACAATACCCGCATTACAGTTTGTAAATCATATTACGTTGTTCTTCATTTTAGTGTTTTATCATTCATCATAACTTTGTGTCTCTACGCCTCTCCATTATAACAGCTGAGTCTAACCTACAGTGTAACATAGCCAACATAGCACAGCTAGTCATATATTTCTACAGCACTCTCAATTGGACCATGTTTTTCTGAGGCATAAAGGTTTGATGGCTCTTGCAGATAAATGTTACTGCCTATATGTAGATGGTGAGAAAGAGAGAGAGAAGTGTGGGGGGGGGGGGGGTTATGAGACAGCAGTATGGAACCAATCAAAGCTATGCTAGTCGTTTCCCTGTACAGTGTAAAACTCAGATCACTATAGGGATAAGTGGGTTAAGTCGATTTAAAGGTTAAGTTGACCCACCCCTTGTTTCTAGAAAACCCTACACAAAATTAATCACATGACCAAATATTTTGGGAGTGGTCATCATGTGGTAAGCAAGTTAGATCCAAAAAACGGATTTTCAAAAAGTCAAATAAATGTATCGTCAAATCAAATCAAATGTTATTTGTCACATGCTTTGTAAAGAACATGAGCAGACTGTGAAATGCTTAAGGCTCCTCCCAACAACGCAGAGAGAAACATTTCAAATAATAGAAACATAATAACACGAGGAATAACGAGTACCGACAACTTGGCTCTCTACACGAGGTAGGAATAAAGTCGAGTCGATGTGCAGGGGTACGAGGTCATTGAGGTGGATATGTACATATAGGTTGGGGTGAAGTGACTAGGCAACAGGATAGATAATAAACAGTAGCAGCAGCTAATGTGATGAGTCAAAAGAGTTCATGCAAAAAGGGTCAATACAGATAGTCCAGGTAGCTATTTGTATAAATGTTTAGCAGTCTTACGGCTTAGGGGTAGTATCTGTTCAGGGTCCTGTTGTTTCCAGACTTAGTGCAGCGGTACCGCTTGCTGTGTGGTAGTAGAGAGAACAGTCTATGACATGGGTGGCTGGAGTCTGATTTTTTTTGACACCGCCTGGTATAGAGGTCCTGGATGGCCGGGAGCTCGGCCCCAGTGATGTACTGAGCCGTACGCACTACTCTCTGTAGCTCCTTGCGGTTGGATGCCAAGCAGTTGCTATACAAAGTGGTGATGCAGCAAGTAAAAATGCTCTCGATGGTGCAGCTGTAGAACAAGGATCTGAGGGCCCATGCAATATCTTTACAGCCTCATGAGTGGAAAGAGGTGTTGTCTTATCTTCTTCACGACTGTGTTGGTGTGTATGGACGATGTAAATTCCTTAGTGATGTGGACACCAAGGAACTTGAAGCTCTCGACCCGCTCCACTACAGCCCCATCATTGTGGATGGGGGCGTGCTCATCCCTTCGTTTCCTGTAGCCCCGATCAGCTCCTTTGTCTTGCTGACATTGAGGGAGAGGTTGTTGTCCTGGCACCACACTGCCAGGTCACTATTCCTCCTCCCTATTGGCTGTCTCGTCATTGTCGGTGATCAGGCCTACCACTGTTGTGTCATCAGTAAACTTAATGATGGTGTTGGAGTCGGTGGCTGATGTGGAGTTGCAGAGGGAGTTGTTCAGTCCCAGGGTCCTGAGCTTAGTGATGAGCTTGGAGGGAAATATGGTGTTGAACACTGAGCTGTAGACATTCTCACAGGTGTTCCTCAAGTCCAGGTGGGAGAGGGCAGTGTGGAGTGCATTAGAGATTGTGTCATCTGTGGATCTGTTGAGATGGTATATGAATTGGAGTGGGTTCAGGGTGTCTGGGTTTATATTTTGTTGATGTGAGCCATGACCATCCTTTCAAAGCATTTCATGGCTACAGGGCGATACTCATTTAGACAGGTTACCTTGGCTTTCTTGGGCACAGGGACTATGGCGGTCTGCTTGAAACATGTAGGTATTACAGACTGTGTCAGCGAGAGGTTGAAAATGTCAGTGAAGACACTTGCCAGCTGGTCAGCGCATGCTCTGAGTACGCATCCTGGTAATCCACCTGGCTCCGCGGCCTTGTGAATGTTAACCTGTTTAAAGGTCTTACTCACATCGGCTACGGAGAGCGAGATCACACTTTCATCCGAAACAGCTGGTACTCTCATGCATGGTTCAATGTTGCTTGCCTCGAAGCGAGTATAGAAGGCATTTAGCTTGTCTAGTAGGCTCGCATCACTGAGCAGCTCGGTTCCCCTTTGTAATCCGTGATAGTTTCTAAGCCCTGCCACATCCGACGAACATCAGAGCCGGCATAGTAGGATTCGATCTTCGTCCTATATTGAGACTTGGCCTCTTTGATGGCTCGGGGTTAGTGTCACGCTCCAAATTGAGGTTAGTCTTCTGCTGTTCTGTTGCTGTTCTGATGTCCAGAAGCTGTTTTGGGTCATAGGAAATAATGATTGAGACATTATATACACAAAAAGTTAAGATCGGCGTAACAGAACACAGAAAATAGCAGAATTGGTCAGGGGCCCATAAAACAGCTGCTAGCTACTGCAGCACCATATTTTACCATATATATTATAGATTTCATGATGCTTGTATCTAAGCCAAAGTAGATCGTTTTAAGATTATTTTGTACATCAGTCGGGGACTCAAGCTACAATATGACATCTCAAACCTAGCAGTGCATCCTTATAGCTGTGTGGGCTAATATAGTCAAAACATTTGCCTTGGGGTAAGTTGAGCCAATGGCCCCCACACCCCATACAAATGATGATTACATTTAGTCAGTTTTATGCATAATATTCCTCGTATTTTTGCAATGTGTCATGCAAGATAGTGCATTTCTATTGATACAAAGCAGACATCCTCATGCCTCATGTTTACAAATGTAAAACAAGCAGGGTTTCGCCCCCCTTGAGGTTGTTGAGAGAGCAGCCAAGGATGTGAGAGAAGGGATTAAGTCCATTTGAGCAGCAGCAACGGATGTAAAAAAAAAAAAAAAAAAAAAAAAAAGGCTGAATGACACTGAAGAGGTACATTGACAAAAAAGAAAACGAACATGTACCTATGCAAAAGAGAGGCTATTATATTGTAGCAGAGGCACACAAGGTCTAGCTAACTCATAGACGCTAGCTAACTTGTCTATTCACGAAGGCACCTTCAATTAAGAGTCCCAACGCTCTGTCTGAACGGTACCGTTTTTGAAACATAAGGATCTTGTCTCATATCAGCTAGAAATACTTTTTTTTTTATTAAAAAAGGTTGATTTACTACACTGTTGAAATCAAGTGTTTTGTAACACCTAAACGAGTGGCAACTAAGCTGCCCCTAAATTGAAGGAGATGCAACCTTAACTTTGCTTAAGTATTGAAACACATCATCCTGAGATGTTTTGAAACATTGCATGGTGTGTTGTAACAACACTCAATCAATTAACACCTTGATAGGGACTGGGAGCACTAACAAAAAAGGTATAAAACACTATTTTGGTGTTTCAAGTCGTGTTTACCGCAAAATTAGATACCTTCTCTTTTGGTGTTGTTTCCTCTCTTTAAATCTTCTGAAGTGTCTTAATGTTGAACATTGTTCTGTGCATTTGATCATTTACCATGATATACCATTTTGGCGGGCAATGTCAAGCACAGTGGTCAAACTGGCAGTTGAACTGAGGATTCTACGCTTGCCTCTTCCATGTCAAGCACAGTGGTCAAACTGGCAGTTGAACTGAGGATTCTACGCTTGCCTCTTCCATGTCAAGCACAGTGGTCAAACTGGCAGTTGAACTGAGGATTCTACGCTTGCCTCTTCCATTGACAACCAAGAGTGTGGGAATGGGTGTCCTCACTGAAAGTCAATTTGCCGAATGATTTTGATATAAGTACATCATGATCCATTACACCTCATGGCACAACAAGCTGCTTAGTACTAATATAGAAATATACTTTCCTTTCTTTAAACATGCATACAACAGTGTGCGAATGAATCATAAAGTCAAACAATTTTGAATTACCCACAATCCTCTAAAAACACAGTCACGTGTCAAGATAGGAAATGCAAGGAGAGTAAAACCAAAGACTTCCAATGGTTCAATCACTGTATTGTCTCTCTCTTTGGTTATCCTCTTTCATGAGAATACTTACATTTTGAGAAACATGTTAAATTGGATTGACATTATTTTAGTCAAATTAAATTAACAAATCATTGAAACGAGTTGCATACATTTTTTTTATATCGCTTTGTGGCAGTTAAGCTATCAACCATTTGCAGTTTTGGTATTTTGATGCTGCCTGTTCCCACAACGCCGTCTTTAAAACATCAATATTCAGGTTGAAGTATCACTTGTTTCAGAGTACTATATTTCTTTTTTTTAAACACATTCTCTGTATCATAACACTTACATTGGGTTTACATTCAAACACCCTCCAAACACCAGATCTCAGCTTAGGTGCATTACTTTTCATGGTGTCATGACACAATCAAGGTGTTTTGAGACTCGAGTGTTAAGGTTCCCTCATGGCCACATTTCCATGTTACAGCGCTTGTTTACGGAAGACAGACGGAAGACAGAGGCGACCACCTGTGCTATATAGCATTCTCTTAACACCTGTGTGTAACAGAAGACGGACGCCAGAAAAGTGTTGCAACTGAAAAATACTGTCGGCAGTGTAAAAAAAAATGTTTTAAAACAGTGTATATTTTGCATTGGTGAAATTACTTTGATGTTAAGGTAAAGGGCTTTATGTTTCCAAACCCGTATCGCAAAAGACAATTATTGACTTTTGTAAACGTTAAAACTGAGCGTTGGGAGTGTAGTTCACATGGTCCCAGCTGTGGGCGACACTTACGGCTGAGAACCCTAGGGATAAGGCAGAATGCCACCTTGGGTTCTCGAGAGCAAGATGACCAGTTTCATGGGCTTAGTAACCTCAAATGCAGAGAACTAGCCTACGAATTGTTCTTCGTGAAATGGAAGAGTAAGTGATATTGAACAGAAAGATCTACAATATACCCCATTCCATGAATTACACGTTGATCTACCAGCACCATCACCCACTGTCACAGGGCACCATCACCCACTGTCACAGGACATCATCACCCACTGTCACAGGYCACCKTCACCCACTGTCACAGGGCACCATCACCCACTGTCACAGGGCACCATCACCCACTGTCACAGGGCACCATCACCCACTGTCACAGGGCACCATCACCCACTGTCACAGGACATCATCACCCACTGTCACAGGACCCCAAGGCAGCTCGACTAAGCATGTCCCTATGCTCAACTTACCCCATACCCAGGGTAAGTTGTGCCAAGAGACCACTTTTTTGGGAAAAGCTGTGTTTTCAAAACTGTTATGTTTACATTAATTCTGATTATGTTCAGGCCATACCTGGTTAATAATAGCCTTTCTAGGGAGTTTTTCCTAGCCACCGTGCTTCTACACCTGCATTACTTGCTGTTTGGGGTTTTAGGCTGGGTTTTTGTACAGCACTTTGTGACATCAGCTGATGTAAGAAGGGCTTTATAAATACATTTACACACACACACACATACAAAACCACACATACAAAGACAGTGTTGTATCCTGTCAGATAGGATGTAATTGTAACAAACAGTTATACAGCCTGACATGTATATTAGACTTGTCATGGCCATTGATCACTTAGTAACTGTGGGATACGCTAACAGAGATGCGTTATAGACCTGCGCTCCCCAATCATAACCACACACAGACACACACATTAGACCTTCTGTACACAGCTGTAATGGGACAGTGACTGGCACTACCAAAAATGCAAGAAAATGGCATCAGAAACACACACACAAAAACACAGAGAGAGAGAGAGAGAGAGAGAAAATAAAAAAAACTCAGAAACCCAACCTATTAAGATCCACTGGAAAAATGTCAAATGATATTAATAAGCTGCCATTTCCACAACGACACGTCTTGCACTCAGGGAATGTCTGTCTGTCTCTTCTCTCTCTACCTCCTTTTATCTCTCTAACTCTCTTACTCTCTTCTCCTTCTCCCCTCTTCCGTTCTCCCTCATAGGACCCAGCTTTTTGACAGAAACATTACGTTCACAGACCCATCTCTCTCACACACACCTAGGTTGCGTGTTACCTGTGCTGTTTCATCTTTCTCTAGGTGCACTCTCCCTTTTTCTTCTTCTCCTGCTTTGTCTTCTCTCTCCTTTCGCTTGTCTCTCACTTCCCTCTATCCTCTTTCAGCAAGGAGGAGTGTGTGTTCAAACTGTGTGTGTATATGTGTGAGAGAGTGTGTGTATGAAAGTGTGCGTGAGGTGGTGGCATGCTCTCGTGAAGGAGAGAGCACATCTCAACGGGAGAGTGCCAGCATATGGACAGTGTGAGTGTGCTACTGTGTGTGTGTTCATGTGTGAAGGCGGACGATAGCTGGTGTTAATGAGTGGGACTGAGGTGAGGACAGTGAAAATTAGAGGGGAGTGGAGAGAAAGCAAGATGGGGATGACAGGGAGAGGAGTGAAGCTGTCCATACACTCTTCCTCCTGACCGGAGCGATACACTGGGGAGAGGTGGTGAGGAGACTACAGAGGCAGCTGTGTGTGGTGTGTGTGTGTGTGTGTGTGTGTGTGTGTGTGTGTGTGTGTGTGTGTGTGTGTGTGTGTGTTGTGTGTGGTGTGTGTGTGTGTGTGTGGTGTGTGTTGTGTGTGGTGTGTGTGTGTGTGTGGTGTGTGTGTGTGTGTGTGTGTGTGTGTGTGTGTGGTGTTGTGTGTGTGGTGTGTGTGTGTTGTGGGACCTGTTTTTGTTCGCCTCTGCTGTCAGTCTGCCTGTCTCCCTCGCTCCCTGCTGGTCTGGTGAGGAGAGATCAGAGCGATGAGAAGTCCGCTCAACGGAGGAGAGAAAGCAGTGTGAAAAGGTTTTAAAAAGTGAAAAATTTGTTCTGAACCCCCCCCACCTTGGTCATAACACCTCTCTATTTCTCGCACTCTCTTTTTCTACCTCCTCCTTCTCTGCCTCTCTCTCTCCAGGAATAATGTACAGGTCCTCCCCATGCGAATAGATTGTTTATCAGTTCATCAGATAAAAGAGAAAAGTTTCTGTCCTTTTTCCTCCTAGAGTATTCCTCCACTGCTGGTTTATTATTGTATTCCCGAGTCCCTGGGGAGTGTTGTCTGTATTCCAGTGTGTTCTCCTTGTTGTCCCCTCTCTGTAAAGTGTGGTTAGTATTCCGATGTGTTTGCGTCTCCGGTGTTTGTAGTGTGTTCTAGTGTGTGGAGTAAGTGTAAATCTCCCTGATCTTAATATTCCTTGTGGTTTCTTTGTGGAGCGTGGTGAGTATTCCAATGTGTGTCTTGGTATTCCGGTCTGTGTTCCTCAGGTCTGATCTGTTCAGTAGAGTCCAGAGGAAGCTCCCATATGGAAGAGCTCCAGATGTCTCTGGGACCGGAAGACGGACAGATGGACAGACGGACAGATGGTGGTTTGGCGTGTCGGATCTGTAACTCCTGTTGCTCTGACTCACACAAGTCAAAGAGTTTCCTGTCTGGCTCCGCTCGTCTGCCGACACTGTCGGAGTGTAATCCTGCTTTCCTCTCTCTATCCCGCGCTATATCTCCCTCCCTCTCTCTCTCTCTCTCGCTCTCTCTTTCTTTCTCTCTCTCTCTTTCTCTTTCGCTGTATCTCTCTCTCTTTTTTTCACTCACTCCCCGTCACAGGACGGGCTGGGAGTCCTCATCACCCCCGCCACCCTCTGTCTCCCGCTCGCTCTCTCTGTCTCTCTCTCTTCTCCCCTCTCCCCTTTCACTCGCTCTCTGTAATATTCACACTCTTTCCTTTTGCCACAATTCCTTTCAATCCACCCTCTCTCTTTCTCTCTATACCCAGTGAACCTCCAACCTCTTTCCTCTCTATTTCTCCTTTTCTCTCTCAGTCTGTCTGTCTGTCTGTCCTGTCTGTGGTCTGTCTGTCGTCTTCTGTCTGTCTGTCTGTCTGTCTGTCGTCTGTCTGTCTGTCTGTCTGTCTGTCTGTCTGTCTGTCTGTCTGTCTGTCTGTCTGTCTGTCTTCTCTCAGGTTGGGGTTAATTCCCTATCAACATCAACAGGTTCAGATGGTCCTATTTATGGCCCGAAAGATCCTATAACCCCCCCCCCCCTCTCTCCATTGAATTCGTTCCCCGTCCCCATCTCTTTCTTCCTCTGTCTCCTTCTCTCTCTTCCTCCTTGCTCTCACTCTCCCCCCCCTCCCCACCTGTCGCTCCCTCCCTCTCATACCCCCCCTCTCTCTCTCCCTCCCTCTCACCCCCGCCTCTCTGTTTCTCGCCATTACACCCCACCCCTATTTCCTTGACAGCATAAAGATGTAGGATCTTAATTTGAGTCAGTTTGCTACAGCAGGAAAATAATCCTGCAGCAACAGAAAATGTGAATTAATATGGACTATAATTAATGGACATTTTTGTAGGGGTTGATACATTTTTCGTAAGGGAAAATCAAGTCTGACATTTCAAAGTGGAAATTACAAACCTCAAAAGCCTTAAGTTAAAATCACCTGCAGCAGAATGATTAAATGAAGATCCTACATCTGTATTAACAGCGAAGACGTAGAGATCAGTCCATGGGTATTGACAGGGAAACATTGTGACTCAAGCAGACAAAGTACTGAATAATTTGGCTAACATCAACCTACAGTAACTAACAGCTATATTTAACAGTGATTACAAGTGTGTTTGTGGGTGTCTTTTAAAGAGTGCACATAGACTCTGTTACACCTCTGCAATTGGCACCGAAGTGACTGATGTGTATTTTTAAACAAACGAGTTGACTCGTCTCAAAGTGTGTGTGTGTGTGTGTGTGTGTGTGTGTGTGTGCGTTCGTTCGTGTGACTCATCTCAATGTTTGTGTATGTGTGTGTCGCTATATTATTATTATTACACACACACACATAAATATTGAGACGAGTCAACTAGCTTGTTTAAAACTACACTAGGCTTGCACTAGGCTTGCAGTGCCTCTTTTTATATCCCTGCTGAAGACACACATTTATAGAGATGCTTTTAATGAATGATTTTAATAAGCTATGTTTTTTTCTCCTTCCTCTTGTTTTTGTTTATTTGTTTGTTTTATGATGTGAAGCACTTTGTTACTTTTATTGAAAAGCGCTATACAAATATAGTTATTATTATTATTGTGTGTGTGTGTACTTGTGTGTGTGTACAATATCCTCAGATTACCTCTCCTTTGTCACTTCTACTACCAACGTTTATATAATCTCTCTAAAACAACACCTAAACACCCTCCCCGTCTCTCTTTCTCCTCTCTCTACATCATTCACTCGATCCGGCAGGCGTTTCACAACTTTAAACTTTCCTGTCTTCCCAGGTTACTGTCTGTACTAAAATATGTCTGTTTCCCTCTCAGTCGCTTTGTCAGGGTCCTTTTAACACTAAAAATACAACAACGCTACTCTAAAATAGATCAGTGTGTGTGTGTGTGTGTGTGTGTGTGTGTGTGTGTGTGTGTGTGTGTGTTCTGTGCCCGCCGCGTGTGTGTGTGGTGTGTGTGTGTGTGTGTGTGTGTGTGCGCGTGCGCGTGTGCGTGTGTGATGCTAATAGACCTGAAAAAGAGGTGTGTGTGAGACACCTTTACGAGATACAAGATACAGCTGATGGTAATAGATACAGGAAACAGCTTATGGTAATAGATCAGGAAACTTGGTAATAGATACAGGAACAGCTGATGAGTGGATAGATACAGGAAACCGTTATGGTAATAGATACAGGAACAGCTGATGGTATAGATACAGGAAACAGCTGATGGTGATAGATACAGGAAACAGCTGATGGTGATAGATACAGGAAACAGCTGATGGTGATAGATACAGGAAACAGCTGATGGTGATAGATACAGGAAACAGCTTATGGTACATAGATACAGAATTCGGCTGATGGTAAAGATACAGGAAACAGCTTATGGTAATAGATACAGGAAACAGCTGATGGTGATAGATACAGGAAACAGCTGATGGTGATAGATACAGAATTCAGCTGATGGTAATAGATACAGGAAACAGCTTATGGTAATAGATACAGGAAACAGTGATGTGATAGATACAGGAAACAGCTTATGGTAATAGATACAGGAAACAGCTGATGTCATAGATACAGGAACAGCTTATGGTATAGATACAGGAAACAAGCTGATGGTGATAGTACAGGAACCGCTTATGGTAATAGATACAGAATTCAGCTGATGGTAATAGATACAGGAAACAGCTGATGGTATTAGATACAGGAAACAGCTTATGGTAATAGATACAAGAACAGCTGATGGTGATAGATAACAGGAAACGTTATGGTAATAGATACAGGAAACAGCTGATGGTGAATAGATACAGGAAACAGCTGATGGTGATAGATACACAATTCAGCTGATGGTAATAGATACAGGAAACCAATTATGGTAATAGATACAGGAAACAGCTGATGGTGATAGATACAGGAAACCGCTTATGGTAATAGATACAGGAAACAGCTGATGGTGATAGATACAGGAACATATGGTAATAGATACAGGAAACAGCTGATGGTGATAGATACAGGAAAACGCTTATGGTAATAGATACAGAATTCAGCTGATGGTAATAGATACAGGAAACAGCTGATGGTAATAGATACAGGAAACAGTTATGGTAATAGATACAGAATTCAGCTGATGGTAATAGATACAGGAAACAGCTTATGTAATAGATACAAGAAACAGCTGATGGTGATAAGATACAGGAAACCGCTTATGGTAATAGATACAGGAAACAGCTGATGGTGATAGATACAGGAAACAGCTGATTGTGATAGATACAGGAAACAGCTGATGGTAATAGATACAGGAACAGCTGTGTGATAGATACAGGAAACAGCTATATTATAGATACAGGAAACAGCTGATGGTGATAATACAGGAAACAGCTGATGGTGATAGATACAGGAACAGCTGATGTGATAGATACAGGAAACGCTGATGGTAATAGATACAGGAAACAGCTGATGGTAATAAGACAGGAACAGCTGATGGTAATAGATACAGGAGACAGCTGATGGTAATAGATACAGGAAACAGCTGATGGTGATAGATACAGGAAACAGTGATGGTGATAGATCAGGAACGTGATGGTGATAGTACAGAACAGCTGATGGTGATAAGATACAGGAAACAGCTGATGGTAATAGATACAGGAACAAGCTGATGAATAGATACAGGAAACTTGGTAATAGATACAGGAACAAGCTGATGGTAATAGATACAGGAAACAGCTGATGGTGATAGATACAGGAAACAGTGATGGTAGAGATCAAGAAACAGCTTATGGTGATAGATACAGGAAACAGCTGATGGTAATAGATACAGGAAACAGCTGATGGTAATAGATACAGGAAACAATATCGATGGTAATAGATACAGGAAACAGCTGATGGTAATAGATACAGGAAACAAGCTGATGCAGATACAGGAAACGCTGTGGTAATAGAGTTGAGCTCTTACGATGTTACTCCATGAACTGCCAACCCACATTAAGAGACAGTGTTAGCCAGATGAGCTAAAGGAACAGATCCCTATGCCAGGTGGTCAATCCCCCCAAAACATTTCAGTGACCCTGATTGAGCCAGAGAGCCTAGCAAAACGTGTGTGTGTGTGTGTGTGTGTGTGTGTGTGTGTGTGTGTGTGTGTGTGTGTGTGTGTGTGTGTGTGTGTGTGTGTGTGCGTGTGCGTGTGTGTGTGGCTTAACTCAGCTGACAGAGTTCTTCGAATATTTTCTTCGACAGCGTCCCACCTCAGCCAGGTCACTCGAATTCCAACGTGTTATTCAACATTCGTCCAGGTCATCAGGTCGTCGTGAGATGCCTTCAAAAGCGGCCACTAGGGGCAACGGTGAGCACTATTACCATCAAGTAGGCTTAGGGCATTGTGGAGAAGGATGGTGGATGAGTCAAAGCTGCGAGATCCAGCTCCGAGAGTTGCGTGTTCAATCCCAGTGCTAGGCACTCGTTTTATTTCATTTTAACCGTATCTCGAGCCTTAACCTTTACCTTAACCTTTACCTTAACCTTTACCTTAACCTTTAAGAACGAATGCCTAAACTTAACCGTTGAGTTGTTTCTGTTGTAACCCTATCCCAAACCTTAACCCTTACCTTCAAGGTCCCGCACATTCATCATATTTCCCAAGTGAAAAGAGACATTGAGTGACCAAAACATCACCCATAATATTTCTACACTATTAAAATGCTCAGAATTGAAGAAATTGTATCTTTTCTCTCATCTCAAACTATCAGGAAGCCTGAAAGAACAGGCTGAGTGGCCGGGGAGCTTATATTCATGAATTCACCTTGAACGACAGCACTTTGAAACGCCATTGGGGTTGTTGCCATGAGACAAGGTAAACAATGAGCCAGATGTCATTCCGAGCCTAAATAGTATGCATCAACCCATTTTCTCAGCAAAATTATCTCACAGGGCCAGATTCCGAATTTGTACGTCTTTCTTAGGGCCCATTCCAAAAATGACCCTTTTTTACGCACTCCTTTCCTACGCACTTCTCAGTAGCTGATATTCATACTTACCTTATAAAGTTGCATAACGGGCTCTGCTGGTGTGGTTCCCCTGCAAGCACTGAATAAATATAATTAAACCCCTGAAAACCTCTTACTTCCTGGCTAACAGATTTTCTCCGGGGTTTTCATACGGTGTACCTTTAATTTTGTCAACAGACTAGACCACATTGAGAGAACGGTTTCAGAAAATCTCGATCAATGAAAGAATGGCATCTATGCATCTCCGTTTCAGCACCAACTGGTAGATAAAAAAAGACTTTCATCTTGTAGATTATTTAGGAAGATTGTAGGATTAGGAAAGTATGTATGAATCATTAAAAAAGGTTTTGGAGAGCATTTACGCAGTGCATTTATTGAGGAATAAAAAAATACAGTGGTTTGATTCATCCTGAACATTTTCATATTCAAGTGAAATCCGTGAAATATTGGAAGGTGGAAAAAAGTTTACAGTAGAGGTTGAACAATAGTCCTATTAATCTACCGTAATTCTCGCTAATCATGGAACTGTATGACAACGGTCCCGTCACCGTGAACCGTGCGCCAGGCTCCAGGTTTAACTTGCTACGAGTGGCCTGAATTCCATAATGATACAAATAGGCTACATGTCCCAAATTATTGCACAACGTTAGCCTAATATGATCGCCTAATGCAAGCGACCCTCAGGAACAACTTACCCGGATGTGACAGAGGAAAGAAGTCAAACGAATGGAATGGAAGGATGCAAAATGGAAGCTACAAAAACACTCAAGTTACAGTTATAAATGTATATGGGTATTACTGATGGTGGCTCCCAATGGTGGCTATTAATATTTAACATGATACAAATTGTTAAATAAAACGTAGAAAATCCCAGGCATAGGCTCTTAATTAAAACATTCTAAAGCGAAAACATCAACTCGGCAGGCTCAGCCCTACAGAAGCCTGTAGTTTAGGTGTCTAAATTTCATCCACGCAAATTATGGGGGCGCACAATAAAAATTCGGAATAACGGCACAGCTATTTATAGCCCTTTTCACTGTGGAAAACGGGCCGCAATACATGTCATGTTGCAACACAGTCTCACATTCAATTCGCGCATATATGTACAAAATGTATTTCAGCAGATTTCGTGCGTTTTTGTGCATTTTTTGTGCATTTTTGGGGTGGTTCAATTCGTTTGAAAATACACGAATTTCTGTGCTACTTAATTCGTGCGAAAAGACACGAATTTAACCAGTAGGCGACACAAGCCGTTGCAACAACCATGTAGACACGATAATTTGTATTTCATTTTTGTTCTTCTTAATGGCTAATTCAACGTCATGAATATACAGAAATGTTGTCTTTGTTTAACCATGTTTTAAAATGTGTCGTTGTATGCCTATATGTACTGTTAAGATGGCGTCGGAGCCCTCAACGCTTTGTGAGTTATGGCCATTTTTCTGGATTAAAGGTCAAAAACGCAAAGTAGGGTGCTAATTTGACCGCTTCACGTCAAAGTACATAAGCATACGGTGTCAGGAAAAAGAACCAGCCCATTTATCTATCGTAATTAGAGAAATCGTACATTGACAAATTGGTCATGTTCACAAAAAGGAGTAAAAAAAAAAAAATGTTATAGATCCAGTTGCAGTGTGTTCAGACGAACATTTTTTAAGTGGGTCTCAGCGACTCTGCCAGAATTCTGTGATTTTATGTGATTTTATGAAATAACACACACTCATTTAACCCTCTGTAAATAAGTCAGTTCTTAACATGAAAGACTTACATCAATATTATATAAGAGCCTACCCCAAGGAGGATATGTGTTCACTTTCAGCTTCCTATGTCAACCGGAAGTACCTTCAATGGTGCCATAGGGTCAGTTTCGACGGGTTAAAAAAGGTCAGATCTGCCTCCCGGGTGGCACAGTGGTCTTAGGGCACTGCATCGCAGTGCTAGCTGCGCCACCAGAGTCTCTGGGTTCGCGCCAGGCTCTGCCGCAGCCGGCCGCGACCGGAGGTCCGTTGGCCTAGCGTCGTCCGGGTTAGGGAGGTTTGCGGCGGTAGAGATATCCTTGTCTCATCGCGCTCCACACTCCTGTGGCGGGCAGTGCGCGCTAGCCAAGGGGCCCATGTGCACGGTGTTTCCTCCGACCCATTGGTGCGGCTGGCTTCCGGGTTGGAGGCGTGCTGTGTTAAGAAGCAGTGCGGCTTGGTTGGGTTGTGCTTCGGAGGACACGTGGCTTTCGACCTTCGTCTCTCCTGAGCCCATACAGGAGTTGTAGCGATGGAGACAAGATAGTAATTACTAGCGATTGGATACCACGAAGAAAGGGATAAAAGGATGGAGTGAAAAAGTACGGTGCTTAAGACACACAAAGCCTGGCAATGGCATTGCCATTATCTCCAGGCCGTGCCGAGTTCAACGGAATGCCCCGCTTGACCGTAGCTAGTCGGTCTGAGTGCAGCGACAGGGACAAGAAGAAGGACCCATGACCCTTTGACCTCAATTTCATATTTTTTGCTTTTGGGAGACAGAGAGAGAACCGTTACGGTTAGAAGCACAATTTGACCTCAGGAAGTTCCTAAGGTCCTCCTGATCTGTGCAAGCCTAACATTGACCGTGTGCATTAACCCTTAAACAGTTAAAAGAAGGTGTTTACATCAAACAGTTTACAATGACATCTGCACCCCATAGAACATCATTGCCTGCTGACCGCTAATTCAACGCTGAGAGCTTAGCTGGTTTATGATGTCTTATGAACCTAGTCTTCACATGACAATCATCAAGCCACTATGAGGTCTACCTGTGGTTGATTCTAGACTTCTGGAGCAACCGGAAGTGATAAAAATCACCCTAAAGTGTTTTGCCATCCCACACCAGCGCAGTTTGGTGATATCTAGTGCATTCAAACCCTGGTGTAAATCAGTCAGTTTTTACGTATAGACTTAAAACTCAGGATTCTGTAAAAGCATACCCCGATCTCGGATATGTATTTACGTATAGCTTCCTGTGCCAACCGGAAGTGCTTAAAAATGGGGTCTAGGTTGCTGTTTCGAAGGTTTAAAAAAGTCAGATCTTTCCAAAAACTTTAAATGTGTGAATCGGTCAACCATCATGAACTGTAAATCAGTAATTTCGCTAAACAGATGTCAAAGAAAGCTTCTCTCTCACACCAGACACCACAACCACACACACACACCACCACACACACACACACACAACACACACACACACACACACACACACACACACACACACACACACACACACACACACACACACACCACACACACACACACACACACACAGCAAGGACGGAGTGAAAAAGTATGGTGCTTAAAGACACACAGAGCCTTAAATGCTTTTAGGGGGATCCAGACTTCAATACCCGCTCTGGGAGCGCTATACTACGCCCCAAATCAATGGGTGCTGGCCTGAGTGATTTATGGAGGTTTTCAAAAATATTCTGTTTTTTCTTCTGGAAAATATTTTCTGTTTTTTCTTCTCGAGTCAATGGCCTGAGTGATTTATGGAGGTTTTCAAAAAATATTCTAAGTCCAAACTTTTTTCATGCACCTGGTATTTTTTTGGGGTTACCAGGCGTCATTTTTCAAAACGGTTGAAATTGCTTTTAGGGGCATCCGAGTGTCACATGACCGGATGAGGTAACTATTCTTGTCTTCTTGTAACTTTCCGGTAGGCTAGAAGCTTTCCGGTGTTTTGGCTGCTCGCACAGGTCGAC
>NC_036848.1:35136411-35152855 GCF_002910315.2 Salvelinus sp. IW2-2015 | reverse complement strand
TAGACTTGCTGAACAGAATTTTTGATAGAAAAGACGCACATTTAAAAGGCGAGCCTTAATGTCGTGGGAAATATTGTTTTAGTTAATTGTCATGCTTTTTCTGTGCGATTTCGCCTTCATCCACTTAATTATGGATACGTGGCTTGCACTCTGTAATCAGAACCCTTTGTTCGTCTGTATAGTGCATGTACATACACCGATTTTCTTCAATAACCCAATTTCATTTATTTCTGTGGAGCCTAATACAATCATCTTTCATTCATAATCATTATTACATGTGTAAAGATAATAATTGAATGTGTTGGCTTAACACTTATGGCTTTCCATGGGGCCTTATCAGTACGCTAAAGGAACATTTTACGCTACGTCACCATATGGTTAGTGAGAAACTCGCCACATTGAAATGTAAGCGTCTCCTCTTACTAGACGTCCTGCAACGTTTCTAGAAAATTCCCGTGACGGCGTCGGCCGTGCGCGGGGGAGAAGATCTGTTCAGGGAAGTCATCAACTAAATCTCTCTGAGACGTTCGGTGTTCCGTTTTATAAAAATACACCATTTTGGTCATTTTCCGCAGTCCTGCTGGTACAAACTTCCCACCAAGGGAATAATAAATACATATTGCCAATATGGCACAGTCACCATTGCTAATGAATGTGGGCTTTTCTCCTAAACGGGAAAATATTTCTTCACGAAGACGTAATTGGAACAGCCTGAGGCCACCGAACAAGATGGCGTCGAGGCTCAACGCTTTGAGTTATGGCCATTTTCTGGATTAAAGGCCAAAAACGCAAAGTAGGGTGCTAATTTGACCGCTTCACGTCAAAGTACATACAAGACGGTGTCAGGAAAAAGACCAGCCCATTTATCTATCGTAATTAAGAGAAATCGTACATTGACAAATTGGGTCATGTTCACAAAAAGGAGTAAAAAAAAAAAAATGTTATAGATCCAGTTGCAGTGTGTTCAGACGAACATTTTTTAAGTGGGTCTCGAAGCACTGCCAGAATTCTGTGATTTTATGTGATTTTATGAAAATAACACACACTCATTTAACCCTCTGTAAATAAGTCAGTTCTTAACATAAAGACTTAAAACTCAATAATATAAGAGCCTACCCCAAGGAGGATATGTGTTCACTTTCAGCTTCCTATGTCAACCGGAAGTACCTTCAATGGTGCCATAGGGTCAGTTTCGACGGGTTAAAAAAGGTCAGATCTGCCTCCCGGGTGGCACAGTGGGTCTAGGGCATGCAATCGCAGTGCTAGCTGCGCCACCAGAGTCTCTGGGTTCGCGCCCAGGCTCTGCCGCAGCCGGCCGCGACCGGAGGTCCGTTGGCCTAGCGTCTTCCGGGTTAGGGAGGTTTTGGCCGTAGAGATATCCTTGTCTCATCGCGCTCCACAGCGTACTCCTGTGGCGGGCATGGCGCGCTAGCCAAGGGGCCATGTGCACGGTGTTTCCTCCGACACATTGGTGCGGCTGGCTTCCGGGTTGGAGGCGTGCTGTGTTAAGAAGCAGTGCGGCTTGGTTGGGGTTGTGCTTCGGAGGACACGTGGCTTTCGACCTTCGTCTCTCCTGAGCCAATACAGGAGTTGTAGCGATGGAGACAAGATAGTAATTACTAGCGATTGGATACCACGAAGAAAAGGGGATAAAAGGATGGAGTGAAAAAGTACGGTGCTAAAAAGACACACAAAGCCTGCAATGGCATTGCCATTATCTCCAGGCCGTGCCGAGTTCAACGAGAATGCCCCGCTTGACCGTAGCTAGCTCGGTCTGAGTGCAGCGACAGGGACAAGAAGAGGACCCAAATGCCCTTTGACCTCATTTCATATTTTTTGCTTTTGGGAGACAGAGAGACGAACCGTTAAAGGTTAGAAGCACAATTTGACCCTCAGGAACGTTCCTAAGGTCCTTGACTGTGCAAGCCTAACATTGACCGTGTGGCATTAACCCTTAAACAGTAAAAGAAGGTGTTTACATCAAACAGTTTACAATGACATACCCTCCCATCATCACCTCCGACATCGATCTCATCAATCACAATCCATCCCCCTCCCATCCAATCGAATCCGACCTCCCCCCCCATCTCCGATCCCCTCTCCCTCATCATCACATCAATCCATCCTTCATCTCATCTCACTGACATCACCACCATCCAATCATCCATCGATCATCCATCATCGTATCCCATCCATCGTCATACCACATCCCTCTAGTAGCATCCAGCCCTCCTGCTCCTCTATTCGATCCCACCATTGATCCCTCTCGAGCATCCCCGACGTATCCCAATCATCACTTCATCCTCGCCGGCCCATCCCTACATCTCCTCACCCTATCTTTCCCCTATCACAATCTGATCCGCCCACTCTAATCTTCTTTCCATCCTCCATCGATCATTCCAGCAGGTATTGCACTTGATTTATCGTTATCGTAACCGTAGGTGCAGCCAAGTGGAAATACGAAAGCTTTCTAGCTATTTCGCACTGACGGTAATTTGAACACAAGAACGTTTCTAGTGAAAAGGTGCTTACACTCAGAGCCATGTATTTACACTCAGCCACCCTAGCCTTATTACGGGTTAACGTTTTGGTAATTTTGGTTGGCCAACAAAATGTAAGACTACAATGACTGCATACGTTTCCCCAAATGTTATACGAAAAAAAAATGTTTTGTTATTGATGGACAATGGCAAGGGTGCCATTGTATTTTCAGTTACATTCTGGTCAATAAAAATGGTTTACACGTTTGTTTTTTAAGAAATACATGGAACTAAAACCGAATAAAACACCATTAGCCATCATGCATTGCATGATTCATTCTATACTGAAGTCTGTTCAGAAAAATCGAAAACAGTACATATAGGCATAAAACCACAATGTTTTAATAGGGATTAAATAAAGACAATATATATATAACCTCTTATGGTTATATGGTTAAAAAAAAGACAAAATATCTATATATTCATAACGTAAAATAAATAAATACAGGCGATCGCGTCTATGGTTGTTGCAACGGCTTGTGTGTCGCCAACTGGTTAAATTCGTGTCTTTTCGCACGAATTAAGTAGCACAGAAATTCGTGTATTTTCGCACGAATTAAGTAGCACAGAAATTCGTGTATTTTCAAACGAATTGAACCACCCCAAAAATGCACAAAAACGCACGAAATCTGCTGAAATACATTTTGTACATATATGCGCGAATTGAATGTGAGGCTGGGCTGCATGTTGATATGATTTTCAGTTTGCTTCCATATGACTGGTTTCACATTAGTCTCCAGTATCATAAGAATAAATCATCCAAAACAATTGCTATGTGTATTTACAATCCCCTTCCCCAAAGCGATTACTCATTTATCTAGCTCTTATCAATAGCTCTTATCCATTTATAAATTACAGTGCATGGAGAATGCTGTTTTTCTATCGGAGAAAATAAAGTAGATGCTTTTTCCACTTGGAACCTGCATGTTTGCTCAAACTTATTCGTGGTTTCCTTGCGCGTATAGGTATTAAATCAAGGTCAGAATACAGCGTATCTGTAGACACCTCCGCCACACATTCATTTCTTAGATTTCCACTCCGAACGAATGGCGGAAGAATAGCATGCTAATTCCCATGTTTAAATTCAAGGTCAGAATACGCACAGAGAGAAAAGGCATAAACAGGGAATAACGTTCCATGTAAGTGCTTTTAACTCATGGATTGTTGGATATCAGACAAACAGCAGCAATACACAATAGCATTTATGTTATTTTGTAACTAGTTACAGAATACAGTTAGTTCACTGATACACTTCTTCAAAATAATTACTAAAGTCAGAGTCACCTTAGAAGCTTAGACATGAAAACAGCATACAATCAGTGTACTGGACAAGTTATTGGTACCTCTGCCTTAGCATTATAAATTACAATATGATCAGAATTGTATGTATTGATTTTAGCCAAAATATTGATCGACATGAACACTCATGAGAAATAAAGGTGAGAAATAATGGGGAGATATCATTAGACATAAAAAAAATATATATAAGAGCCATAAGCCTAATACAGTGTGCAGGACCCCATTGATTCGTACAATTTGGAACACTCATCTCCCTTCCGAAATCTTCAAGAAAAAAAACTATACAAAGTAACAAAATGTGATATCATATCACGTGAAAGCTAATTACTTATGATTCAGGAAATACAACTACAGAGATTGATGGCTGTCTCTTATACACATCTAGATGTGTATAAGAGACAGTTTGTAACACTCATCTCCCTTCCGAAATCTTCAAGAAAAAAAACTATACAAAGTAACAAAATGTGATATCATATCATGCAAAAGTCAATTACTTAGTCTTTAGGAAAGGGGGGGGGGGGGGGGACCCATGTACCCTCCTTCAATCAAGCATTCCTTCAATCAAGCAGGCTTCAGTCACCCACTTGGCTTCAGTCACCCCCAAGATTGAAGTGGGAGACAAATCCAGCTATGGCCTCCTCCTTGTCAGGCCTCTCACACTGGGAAAAAAGGGGTTCCGGGATGGACAGCTCGCACATCTTTCCCACATACAGCGTTGGATCAAGGGCGACCTCATTGAAGAGGAGATCCAGGAGCCTGTAATGTTTTGGAAAGTTAAAAGAGTACTGAATTGAATTTCCTTTTATTTGCTGATTATTTATTGACAGTTATGATGCTATCAATTCGTTGATGTAGAGATCTACTCATTCTACAATGTGTTTTCTGGTGTTTTTGAAGTACTCAGTTTGAAATATGCAATATTTGGTCGTACACTTTTCTGTGAAACTTTTCAATGTTTGTATTTGTAATTTTGATGAGTTGATTTTGTATCACAGAATTCCTTCTGTGGTGGTTGCCTGGGAAGCTGTGCAGACAGAGTAGATGTTGAATTTTCTTAAATATCTCTCATTACAGCTTGATGATAGTGGGAAAACAAAAAGAGATGGAAAGTGAAATAATCATACTTTGAAGTACTACTTAAGTAGTTTTCTTGGGTATCTGTATTTTATTTTTGACAATTTTTACTTTTACTCCACCACATTCCAATAGAAAATATGTACTTTTTACTTCCATGCATATTCCCTGACACCCAAAAGTACTTGTTACATTTCGAATGCTCAGGTAGGACGGCAATATGGTCCAATTCTCACACCTATCAATATAACGCGTTGTCATCCCTACTGCCCTCAATCTGGAAGACTCACTAAACACAAATACCATGTTTGTAAATTATGTCTGAGTATTGGAGTGTGCCCCTGGCTGCCCGTAAAATAAAATAAAAATATATTAAAATTGTGCTGTCTGGTTTGCTTAATATAATACATTTTATGTATAGCATTTACATTTGAATTTTACTCAAGAATGAAAATGGAATAACTTTTGCACCACTGTACATTTAAAACCAGATACACAACATTACCAAAAGTATGTGGACACCTGCTCGTCGAACATATCATACCAAAATCATGGGAATTAATATGGAGTTGGTCCCCCTTTGCTGCTATAACTGCCTCCACTCTTCTGGGAAGGCTTTCCACTAGATGTTTTAACATTGCTGGGGGACTTGCTTCCTTACAGCCACAAGAGCATTAGTGAGGGCGGGCACTGATATTGGGCGACTGCAGTCGGCTTTCCAATTCCAAAGATGTTCGATAGGGTTGAAGTCAGGGCTCTGTGCAGGCCAGTCAAGTTCTTCCACACCGATCTCGACAAACCATTTCTGTATGGACCTCGCTTTTTGCACTGGGGCCAGGAAAGGCCCTTCCCAAACTGTTACCACAAAGTTTGAAGCATAGAATAGTCTATAATGTCATTGTATGCTGTAGCGTTCAGATTTCCCTTCACTGGAACTAAGGGGCCTAACTAAGCGACAAACAGGTTTTTCGAAATGTTTGCAAATGTATTAAAAATAAAAACAAAAATAGCTTATTTACTTAAGTATTCAGATTTGTCTGAGTGTTGAAGTGTGCCCCTGGCTATCCGTAAATTAAATAAAAACAAGAAAATGGTGCCGTCTGGTTTGCTTAATATAAGGAATTTGAAATGGTTTATATTTAAAACCAAATACTTTTAGACTTTTTCTCATATAGGATTTTACTGGGTGACTTTCACTTGACTCATTTTCTATTGAGGTATCTTTACTTTTACTCAAGAACAATCTTAGAAATAAAAGGTGCCATCTAGAACCTTAAAGGGTTCTTCGGCTGTCCCAATAGGCGAACCATTTGAAAAACCCTTTTTGGTTACAGGTAGAACCCTTTTTGGCTCCTCTATGTAGAGCCCTTTCTACAGAGGGTTCTACATGGAACCCAAAATGGTTCTGCCTGGAACCAAAAAGGGTTCTCCTAGGGGGACAGTCAAATAACTCTTTTGGAACCCTTTTTTCTAAGTGTATGACAATTGGTTCTTTTTCCACCACTGAGCCAAAGAAAGGAATAGGCGCACATGTGATAACGGTTTATTAAATGTCCGGCTTTATGTAACGTTGAATAACGCCGGAAGGAAATCCTTGGTTTGCCTGCCTCCTGAATCCAAGTGTTTGACCCGGGGGGAGGGGACCGTGAGAGTTTTGAATAGAAAAAGGGAAGAAGAGGTCAACTATCCAGAGGAGGAAGAGAGTAAGATTACCCGAAAGGAACTGTTCGTGTTCATTTTATTTCTATTTTACTAGGCAAGTCAGTTAAGAACAAATTATTATTTATAATGAGAGCCCAGGAACAGTGAGTTCCTGCCTTTTTCAGTGGCAGAACGACAGATTTTTACCTTGTCAGCTTGGGGATTCGATCTAGCAACCTTTCGGTTACTGGCTCAATGCTCTAACCACTAGGCTACCTGCCACCCCATGTCAAGGTAAGTCGCTCTGGATAAGAGCGTCTGCTAAATTACTTAAATGTAATGTAAATGTAAGGTCATAGTCTCTGTTACTATGGCGGAATGACAGGCATGTACTCCAGTGTTCTCCAGCTCTCTCCTCTTCTCCCTGTTTCATCTTGTAAATCAATTATTATATGTCTCTGTCGCCCCTAGAGACTCACCATGATTTCAGGTGACCTGTGACTGGGATTAGAATCTTGACACACACACCTGCATACACACATGCACTTGCCCACACACATACATATACAGCGCATTCGGAAAAAGTATTCAGACACCTTTACTTTTTCCACATTTTGTTACGTTACAGCCTTATTCTAAAATGTATTCATATTAATTCTCATCAATCTACACACAATACACCATAATGACTAAGCGAAAAACAGGTATTAAAAATAAAAACAAAAATAGCTTATTTACTTAAGTATTCAGACCCTTTGCTATGAAATTTGAAACTAAGCTCAGGTGCATTCTATTTCCATTGATCATCCTTGAGACGTTTCTATAACTTGGAGTGCACCTGTGGTAAATTCAATTGATTGGACATGATTTGAGAAGGCACTCACCTGTCTATATAAGGCTCCATAGTTCACAGTGCATGTCAGAGCAAAAATCAAGCCATGTGGTCGAAGGAATTGTCCGTAGAGCTCCAAGACAGGATTGTGTCGAGGCAGAGAGCTGAAGAAGGTACTAAAAAATGTCTGCAGCATTGAAGGTCCCCAAGAATACAGTGGCCTTCATCATTCTTAAATGGAAGAAGTTTGGAACCACCAAGACTCTTCCTAGAGCTCCAGTGTCACACTGGAGGAAACCTGGCTCCATCCCTAAGGCGAAGCATGGTGGTGGCCGCATCATGCTGTGGGGATGTTTTTCAGCGGCAGAGACTGGGAGACTAGTCAGGATCGAGGGAAAGATGAATGGAGCAAAGTATTGAGAGATCCTTCATGAAAATCTGCTCCAGAGCGCTAAGGACCTCAGACTGGGTGAAGGTTCACCTTCCAACAGGACAACGACCCTAAGCACAAAGCCAAGACAATGCAGGAGTGTCTTCGGGACAAGTCTCTGAATGTCCTTGAGTGGCCCAACCAGAGCCCGGACTTGAACCTGATCGAACATCTCTGTAGAGACCTGAAAATAGCTGTGCAGTGAAAATACCTGTGCAGCGACGCTCCCCATCCAACCTGGCAGAGCTTGAGAGAATCTGCAGATAAGAATGGGAGAAAATCAAATCAAATTTATTTATAAAACCCTTCTTACATCAGCTGATATCTCAAAGTGCTGTACAGAAACCCAGCCTAAAACCCCAAACAGCAAGCAATGCAGGTGTAAAAGCACGGTGGCTAGGAAAAACTAGAAAGGCCAGGAACTCCCCAAATACAGGTGTGCCAAGCTTGTAGTGTCGTACCCAAGAAGACTCGAGGCTGTAATCGAAAGTACTGAGTAAAGTGTCTGAATTATGATGTAAATATGATATTTCAGTTTTGAAAACATTTGCAAAAAATCTAAAAACCTGTTTCTGCATTGTCATTATGGGGTATTGTGTATAGATTGATGGAAAAAATATATATAACCGTAAACCATAAACCCTTGTTTCACAGCAGACATAAAAACAAAAGACTCCTCCATGCTAATGTCATGTATTATAATATACAGTATGCATCATCTGACAAGATACAAACGTCTCATCCAGCATAAACAAGTCATGTTGACTAAATGAATGACTGGATGATCGGTGGTTGTAGCTCCCTTTGTGGAGTAGCTTGTGTGTGTATAAAGTCTTTGAGTGTGCGTGAGTGTAGATCCCTCTTTTTTCTGTGGGTGTTTGAATAATGCCCTAGTCGGCTGGCCCTCGCTACATGTTCGTCGTCAGACCCACTGGCTCCAGGTCATCTACAAGGCTATGCTAGGTAAAGTGCCGCCTTATCTCAGTTCACTGGTCACGATGGCTACACCCACCCGCAGCACGCGCTCCAGCAGGTGTATCTCACTGATCATCCCTAAAGCTAAAACCTCATTTGGACGCCTTTCCTTCCAGTTCTCTGCTGCCTGCGACTGGAACGAATTGCAAAAATCTCTGAAGTTGGAGACTTTTATCTCCCTCAACAACTTTAAAAATCTGCTATCCGAGCAGCTAACCGATCGCTGCAGCTGTACATAGTCCATCTGTAACTCCCACCCAATTTACCTACCTCACCCCCCATACTGCTTTTATTTATTTACTTTTCTGCTCTTTTGCACACCAGTATCTCTTCTTGCACATGTTCATCTGATGATTTATCACTCCAGTGTTAATCTGCTAAATTGTAATTATTCGATTTATTGCCTACCTCATGCCTTTTGCACACATTGTATATAGATTCTCTTTTTTTCTACCATGTTATTGACTTGTTTATTGTTTACTCCATGTGTAACTCTGTCTTTTTTTCTACCATGTTATTGACTTGTTTATTGTTTACTCCATGTGTAACTCTGTGTTGTCTGTTCACACTGCTATGCTTTATCTTGGCCAGGTCGCAGTTGCAAATGAGAACTTGTTCTCAACTAGCCTACCTGGTTAAATAAAGGTGAAATAAAAAATAAAAAAATACAGGTTCTTCTGTGGAGTAGCGTTTGTTACAGGGGAAGGTGTGAGACTGGTTCCTCTCAAGGTGTCCAACTCCGTGTTTAGTTTTTCTGCTGCGCTGCCTGACTGCACTGTCCACTGTGCTATTTGCTTGGTTGTTCACCTTCATCATTCTTCTCATAATAAAGTCACCAGTGGGGGTTTAGACATGGGCTGCCACTAGTGTGAAATACATTAGTGAAAATATGTCCACAAAAAAGCATAGCCATTAAAAGGTACCTGTATTATTAGCTTGACTTCAGCCATGAAAGGTGCGGAGAACTCCACCCAGTGGTGGTTGAGCATAACCACTGCCCAGAAGACAGATACAGTAGAATGCCATACACTAACCAGGTTTCCATTTCATGCAGATTAATTACCTGAACCATGAAAAAAGTCAAGACAGCACTGATGAAAACAGGAAATGGCAGTACAATTTTATAAATGTCCACAGACAATGTGTTGGTTAGACATGGTGGGATCTTTTTTTGTCTGTAAAATAAATGATGTGAGAAATGGAGTTGGAAACGCCTTTATGCGCAAATATTGATACAATAACAAATCATATCGAAGTAAAATTGGAGTCACCGACGATATGTTGTGTGGTCCTCCCACTACGACTCGTGAAAGCATGCAGTTTATTAGGCTACACATTAAATCAATTAAAGTGAACTTCACAGGGTGGTGAAAGAGCACGGTGATGAGATTGATGCTCCTTCCCAATAAATATCGAGGGTCTTATTCTGGTGACATGATGATTGATGCTTGGCTGCCATTTGACAAATAAAAATTATCTTATCCATAATAATCTCATTATGTAGTAAATTTACCAGCACTGTACAGATTTAGAATCTTAATTTGAGCCAGTTTGCTACAGCAGTAAAATAATCATGCAGCAACAGGAAATGTGAATTATTATGTGGATTATAATTAATGCACATTTTTTGTAGGGGTTGATACATTTTTTGTTAGGGCAAATCAAGTCTGAAATGTTAAAGTGGGAATTGCAAATTTTAAGATCCTTTTAAAAATGTGAATACAATACAAATTTGCAGGAGAATTCTCAGCAACAGACGAGTGATCAAATTAAGATCCTACATCTGTATCTGCAAGCTGTTGGCTAGAGCACACATGCCAAGACCAGAGTGGGCACGTTTTCTACATAACAATTTTTGTGAGAAAACCATCAGTAGAGTTTCAAATTCAATGGAAACTCATTTAACTTGTATTTTTATTCGGTACATGGGAATAAAATTGCTAAAGTTATTTTATGTGCACTACGATTTTAGAATATCTGTCGCCAATTGGATGGAAAACTATTGTCGGTCAGTCTAGTTACACGCAGAGATAAATTCATTCTTCACCCTGTTATGGTCATGTTTAGTCATTTATTGAGGCACTTACACAAGTCATGGTATGTATAAATCATACATTACAGTTCAAATGCTTCACATTCTGGTATCTGTAAACATAGAAAAAGGTACAGGGTAAAATACATTCTGACATTTATCTCATTGCACCATCCCTTAGGAATGACACAGCGGAAAAACATAACTTAACCCTAAAGATGAAGACAAAGGCTACCCAACAGGATTCTGTATGAACCAGTGATGTAGACAGGTCACTAAACCTCGGGTCCGAGTCGAGTCACAAATCCCTAGTGTCCAAGTGTGTCCAAGTTTGAGTCCTTTATCCTCGAGGCACGAATCTCTTGATAGTGCTAAAAGTTGCTGTCCAACCATTTTTAAGCTACATTTCATTATTATAGTGTTGTACATTTGTAAGGCTAAATAGATACTACAGCTATCTAACATGTTCTGTTCTAGCTAGTATGTTGAAATATGCAGAGAAAGATTTTCTGACAACAGTCACAACAAGTCACTACTGGTCGAGTCCGAGTCAAGTCAAGAGTCATGAAAATAGTGACTTGAGTCCAAGTCCTGGACTTGAGTACTACAACACTGTATAAAACAGCAGAGAAGCCAAATGCCAAACTCTACAGAGCAGCAGCATGGCGGAGACACACTGTAGACCTTCTAATGTCAGAAAACTAAACAGAGTTTAACTCACTAGACTATACAATGAGTATACCAAGCATTAGGAATAACCCCTTTTGCCCTCAGAACAGCCTCAATTCGTTGGGGCATGGATATGACTCAAATGCTTCAAGGTGGCTGGATGTCCTTTGTATGGTGGACCATTCTTGATACACACAGGAAACTGTTGAGCATGAAAAACCCAGCAGCGTTGCAGTTCTTGACACAAAACCGGTGGGCCTGGCACCTACTACCATACCACATTCAAAGGCACTTAAATCTTTTGTATTTCCCACTCACCCTCTGAATGGCACACATACACAATCCATGTCTCAATTGTCTCAAGGTATAAATATCCCTCTTTAACCTGTCTCCTCCCTTTCATCTACACTGATTGAAGTGGATTTAACAAGTGACATCAAGAAGGGATCATAGCTTTCACCTGGATTTGCCTGGTCAGTCTGTCATGGAAAGAGCAGGTGTATACAGTATATATATATATATATATATATGTATATGTACTGTTTATTGTTAAGAGATGTTGTGTAAACTCACAGAAAATAAAGATGTGGGATGTATAATAAAGAGCTTTGTTGATGTCAATGGGCAATGCTTAGCTAATAGTAACTTCTGCTACATACAGTGATTTCAGAAAGTATTCACACCCCTTTACTTTTTCCAAATTGTGTTGTGTTACAGCCTGATTTTCAAATGGATAAAATTGCAATATGTTGTCAGTGGCCTCAACACAATACATCAGATGTCCCAATTGAGATGGTTTGGGATGAGATGGACCGCAGAGTGAAGGAAAAGCAGCCAACAAGTGCTCAGCATATGTGGGAACTCCTTCAAGATTGTTGGAAAAGCATTCCAGGTGAAGCTGGTTGAGAGAATGCAAAGAGTGTGCAAAGCTGTCATCAAGGCAAAGGGTGGCTACTTTGAAGAATCTCCAATAGAAAATATATTTTGATTTGGTTAACACTTTTTTCGTTACTACATGATTCCATATGTGTTATTTTATAGTTTGATGTCTTTACTATTATTCTACAATGTAGAAAATAGCAACAAAAAAATAAAAACCCTTGAATGAGTAGGTGTGTCCAAACTTCTGACTGGAACTGTCTATACAGTCAGATCCATAAGTTTTTGGACAGTGACACAATTTGCATCATTTTGGATCTGTACGCCATCACAATGGATTTGAGAAAAAAACAATCAAGTGAAGACAGCGTACATCATTACAGAATGACGACTCACCAAAGGGAAGCATCAGGGAGTGTCTTTTGTTTTGTTTTTGTGTTGGGGGTGATGTCGGGTCTTGGTGTTGGAGCCGGAGCTACCTGGSAGGCCTCAGCCGGTTTGTAGGCTCCCATGCCTCAGCGGGTTCGATAGGCTCCCATGCCGAAGCTGGGTGAACCAGTTCCCGTGCCTCAACCGAGGCAACCGGGGAGGTCTCAGCCGGCTCATCAGGTTCACTCCTCAGCCGGTTCGTCAGGTTGCTACGCCTCAGCAGAGGCGACCGGTCCGCTCCGGATCCCCGGGATCGTCCCTGTGGTTGGCGTCCTGCGGCTGGAGCCGAACGCGCCGGGGAGGGGGTACTATCACGTATGCTCTCTCTCCGGCACTCTAGGTTGTCATGCTCCCGCGCCTCAGCCAGATCGACAGGTTCCCGTGCCTTAGCAGAGGTGACCGGTCCCGGATCCCCGGGTCGTCCCTGTGGGGTTGGCGTCCTGCGGCTGGAGCCGAACGCGCCAGGGAGAGGGTACTGTCACGTTATGCTCTCTCTCCGGCACTCTAGGTTGTCATGCTCCCGCGCCTCAGCCAGATCGACAGGTTCCCGTGCCTTAGCAGAGGTGACCGGTCCACTCCTGATCCCCCGGGATCGTCATCTTGGTCGGCGTCCTGCGGTTGGAGCCACGCGTCGGGCAGGGGGTACTGTCACATGTGCTCCCTCTCCGGCCTCAAGGTCACCAGGCTGCTCGTTAGGGCGCACACCTGTCAATCAGCGTAAGGCACATAATGACGTTCACCTGGATTCCATCACCTCCTTGATTACCTGCCCTTCATAAGTCACTGCCTTTGGTATCTTCCCCAGTCGTCATTGTTCCTGTTCTATGTTGGTGCGCTGTTCGTGTTTCTTGTTTTGTTCTTTTATTTATTAAATGTATTCACTCCCTGAACTAGCTTCCCAACTTTCAGTGTACATCGTTACACATAATTACATTTTGAGTTTTAATACTTGGTTGCAAATCCTTTGCAGTGAATGACTGCCTGAAGTCTGGAACCCATAGACAACACCAGATGCTGGGTTTCTTCCCTGGTGATGCTTTGCCAGACCTTTACTGCAGCTGTCTTCAGTTCCTGCTTGTTCTTGGGGTGCTTTGCCTACAGTTTTGCCTTCAACAAGTGAATTACATGTTAAATTGGATTCAGGTCAAAAGATTTACTTGGCCATTGCAGAACATTCCACATCTTTGCCTTAAAAAAAGTTGTGGGTTGCTTTCGCAGTATGCTTCGGGTCATTGATGATCTGCACTGTGAAGCGCCGTCCAATGAGTTTTTAAGCATTTGGCTGAATCTGAGCAGATAATATAGCCCTAAACACTTCAGAATTTATCAAGCTGCTTTTGTCAGCAGTCACATCATTAATAAATACAAGGGAACCAGCTCCATTGGCAGCCATAAATGCCCACAGCATAACACTACCTCCACCATGCTTCACAGATGAGGTGGTTGGCTTCGGATCATGAGCAGTTCCTTCCCTTCTCCATACTCTTCTTTTCCCATCATTCTGGTACAAGTTGATCTTTGTCTCATCTGTCCATTGGATGTTGTTCCAGAACTTTACAGGCTTTTTTAGATGTTTTTTGGAAACCTCTAATCTGGTCTTCCTGTTTTTGAGGCTTACCAATGGTTTACATCTTGTGGTAAACCCTTTGTATATACCCTGGTGAAGTCTTTTCTTGATTGTTGACTTTGACACAGATATGACTACCTCCTGGAAGGTGTTCTTGATCTGGCCAACTGTGAAGGGGTTATTCTTCACCAGGGAAGGAACTCTTCTACCATCCACCACAGTTGTTTTCCGTGGTGTTCCGGGAGTTTTGGTATTCCTGAGCTCACCAGTGCGTTATTTCTGTTTAAGAATGTACCAAATAGTTAATTTAGCTAATATTTATCTAATATTTTTGCTATCTCTCTGATGGGTTTGTTTAGATTTTTCAGCCTAATGATGGCTTGCTTCATTAGCAGTGACAGCTCTTTGGACTTCATATTGAGTGTTAACAGCAAAAGATTTCAAATGCAAATGACACATTTGAAATTAACTCTAGACCTTTTATCTGCTTACTTGTAAATGAGCTAATGAGGGAATAACACACACCTGGCCATGCAACAGCTGAGCAGCCAATCGTCCAATTACTTTTGGTCCCTTAAAAAAGGGGGACCACATACAAAAAGTGCTGTAATTCCTACACCGTTCACCCGATTTGGATGTAAATACCCTAAAATTAATTGGTTATTTAATTTGAACTCCAATATGCTGTGGTAGACAGCTAAACAAATAATAATTTGGTCAATGTCCAAATATTTATGAACCTGACTGTATATACAGTTGAAGTCGGAAGTTTACATACACTTAGGTTGGAGACATTAAAACTTGTTTTTCAACCAAAACCATTTGTTAAACAAACTATAGTTTTGGCAAGTCGGTGAGGACATCTACATTGTGCATGACACCCAAAAAAATTCCAGTTTTTTTTTTACAGACAGATTATTTCACTTATAATTCACTGTATCACAATTCCAGTGGGTCAGAAGTTTACATACACTAAGTTGACTGTGCCTTTAAACAGCTTGGAAATTTTCTGAAAATGATGTCATGGCTTTAGAAGCTTCTGARAGGCTAATTGACATCATTTGAGTCAATTGGAGGTGTACCTGTGGATGTATTTCAAGGCCTACCTTCAAACTCAGTTGTCCTCTTTGCTTGACATCATGTGAAAATCAAAAGACATCAAGCCAAGACCTCAGAAAATAAATTGTAGACCTCCACAAGTCTGGTTCATCCTTGGGAGCAATTTCCAAATGCCTGAAGGTACCACGTTCATCTGTACAAACAATAGTACGCAAGTGTAAACACCATGGGACCACGCAGCTGTCATACCGCCCAGGAAGGAGACGTGTTCTGTCTCCTAGAGATGAATGTACCTTGGTGCGAAAAGTGAAAATCAATCCCAGAACAACAGCAAAGGACCTTGTGAAGATGCTGGAGGAAACAGGTACAAAAGTATCTATATCCACAGTAAAACGAGTCCTATATCGACATAACCTGAAAGGCCGCTTAGCAAGAAAGACACTGCTCCAAAACCGGCATAAAAAATCCAGACTACGGTTTGCAACTGCAATGGGGACAAAGATTGTGCTTTTTGAAGAAATGTCCTCTGGTCTGATGAAACAAAAATAGAACTGTTAGGCCATAACGACAATGTTTATGTTTGGATAAAAAAGGGGGAGGCTTGCAAGCCGAAGAACACCATCCAACCGTGAAGCACGGGGGTGGCAGCATCATGTTGTGGGGGTGCTTTGCTGCAGGAGAGACTGGTGCACTTCACGAAATAGATGGCATCATGAGGGAGGGAAATTATGTGGATATATTGAAGCAAAATCAAGACATCAGTCAGAAAGTTAAGCTTGGTCGCAAATGGGTCTTCCAAATGGACAATGACCCCAAGCATACTTACAAAGTTGTGGCAAAATGGCTTAAGAACAACAAAGTCAAGGTATTGGAGTGGCCATCACAAAGCCCTGACCTCAATCCTATAGAAATGTGTTGGCAGAACTGAAAAAGCGTGTGTGAGCAAGGAGGCCTACAAACCTGACCCAGTTACACCAGCTCTGTCAGGAGGAACGGGCCAAAATTCACCCAACTTATT
>NC_036848.1:35096411-35118911 GCF_002910315.2 Salvelinus sp. IW2-2015 | reverse complement strand
ATCTGCTGTTTTCAAATAACCCGAAAGTGAGAGGTTTGTCAGAAGGTGGGTGTAGCTGGTGCATGAAGTCAGGCGCAGGACAGCAGAATGAGTGAGCAACGTACTTTACTCAAATATAAAGGCACAAGGTAACAATACAGTTGACCAACAATAAACGGTAATCAATTACGCACGGGTGAAAACAGCACCCGTCGAAAACCAGCCATAACGTACCGAATGAACATAGAAACAATCACGCACAAAAACATGGGGGAAACAGAGGGTTAAATACATGAACATGTAATTGGGGAATGAAACCAGGTGTGTAGAAAACAAAGACAAAACAAATCGAAAATGAAAGGTGGATCTCCGATGGCTAGAAGACCGCTGACGTCCACTTCCGAGCGCCGCCCGAACAAGGAGAGGGACTGGTGTCCGAACGCCGCCAGAAGAAGGAGAGGGACTGACGTCGGTGGAAGTCGTGACAAGGTTGTAATCTGAATAAAGTGAAAAAGGCCATTCTTGAACATGGGGTGAGACATACTTACTAATCTGCTGGAATACCAGTTTGGATTTCAGTATACATTCTGTATGATTGAAGCATTTAGTGAGAGGTTTAATGCTTTAATATTTAATAATTTCTGCCCTCCAAATTCATATTTATTATATAAATAGGCCCGCTTAATTTTGTCTGGCTTACCGTTCCAAATAATATTGAATATTTTTTTCTCAAATAATAAAAAAAACAAGTCGCTAGGTGTAAGCAAATAGGTAAACTGGGATATGACTAAAGAGTTAATCAGGTAGATTTTTCCACCAATAGACATCTTATCTATTTTTGCTAACATTATTGTAGTGAGATCATTTCTTTCTGTCACGCCCTGACCTTAGAGAGCCTTTCTATTTCCTATTTGGTTAGGTCAGGGTGTGATTTTGGTGGGCAATCTAGTTTTCCTATTTCTTTGTTTGGCCTGGTATGGTTCCCAATCAGAGGCAGCTGTCTATCGTTGTCTCTGATTGGGGATCATACTTAGGCAGCCTTTTTTCCCACCTTAGGTTGTGGGATCTTGATTTTGTTAGTTGCTGTATAGCCTGCAGAACTTTACGTTTGTTTTTGTATTTCGTTTTTTTTTTGGTGTTCATTTGAAATAAAAGTAAGATGTTCGCCTACCACGCTGCACCTTGTTCTCATTCCAATGACGGACGTAACACTTTCTTTAGGGATATTAATACAGAGTATGTCCACTTCACCGTCAGACCGTCTTTCCTGGGAGATGAATTCACCTTTCAGCAGGACAATAACCTAAAACACAAGGCCAAATCCAGTGCTTAATTTGTAAATCGGGAGGTGCCGGAACAAAAAGAGAGAGGTGGGTGACCTGGGGAGTTCTGAGGTACTGGAACGCATGAGATAAAAAAAATCACCTATATAATAAAGCATTGCACGCATATCATCACATTTGTGTAATGGCATAGAGCACCAGAGAAGAGTCACTTACAGAAGTTGCACACATGCCTAGGATCCGGGAAAAATGTGGCCTTTTATAAATGCATTTCATGCCTTTCCACGTCATTTTACATGGCTGGAGACTTTGGCAGAATCTTTTTTAATACAGCACAAATTATCAAAATGCTACTTTGACACTGACAAACTGAGAATCTGAGATCAATAAAAAACGACCTTGTCTTGAATACATCAACAGCCTAGGCCTAAGTGTGTGGAGACCAGTGGCGACCCGTGTTTCAGGGCAGTTTTGAGCCCCACATTTTTAGCTAAAATAAAATGTTTTGCATGTTTTGCCATTAATACGTGTCACATACAATGTATAAAAAAAATTATATATAATTCAGTTAATAAAGCGCATACAAACATGGTCTCATTTTTGTTTTCTTGAGTGAGGCAGCTCCAAAATGCATGTGTTTCAGCCTAGCTCAGTGCTTTCTGTGGTGGTGTGGCAAGTCGGCAGAAAATACGTAGCGTTGCACTGTGATTGGCTCAGTGTTCTGTCACTCATGGGGACACTACGTCACCACCAAGGTTAAGGGTAGAGCTGGAAAATTCTAGCCCCTTGGGTGCTGCCATAGAGTTACGTTAGAAGTGCCCATCCAATGAGGCTCAAGGTCATTGGCCACAGGTAAAACGATGTCAATTCACGTTATATGTACAGTAGCTTTGATTGGACTGATCATGTCAACATCATACTTTCAAAATCTTAGCTAGCAGTCATCATCATGAATCAAGTCGGCAATCTACTGGCAAATCCTTTTCAACCCTTGTCAAATGAAGAGAAATAATGAAGAGAAATATAGATAAAACGTATCGGTGCTCATCGGCCATTGGACATAAACATTTCCAAGTTGGAAATTGCAAATTCAACAATGAGTGGTTTGGACGGAATCAGTGACAGTGGCTAACTGAAAGCATTGCAAAGCAATCATTTAAAATGATAAACATTCAACATTGGCCATGCTGTCAATGAAGCATGAATTGTGTCGTGCTCAAAACAACTGTTAACTCTGAACTGCGAAAAACTTGACTTCAGCGAGTTCAAGACAACTGGGAAATTGGGAATAAACGAGCTCCGACTGGGAAAATAAATTTTGAACCGTCATCCAACTCGGAATTGTAAATCCGGCATCTTTCTAGAGCTACGACCTGAAGATCAATGACGTCATCATGATTCGACCTTGTTTTTTCTGAGTTCCCAGATGTTTTGAAAGCACCATAAATCCAGAGAATGCCAGACATTGTTGACAAAATGTGCCCACTAAGGACCGCAGCGCCACCTTCCTGTTCAAGTGAGCACAGCACAACAAGGTAAGTCCAAAAACGTATTGCATGCTGCTGCATAAATTAATGTAAATTGCCAGGGAGATATGTATACTGTAGCTAAGAAAGTAATGCTAAATGTATGTCGTGTAGTAAGATGTTACAAGCCCATGTGCCTCACCCAAAATAATTTGGTATATTTACCCCTCTTAATTCTGCCTACTGTTCTGACTTGGTGGTGCACATGTAGCCTATAACCTGTTTTAGATAAAAGTAATCATCAAATATTGTAAGAGCTTTCATTGTCTGGTTATATGCCCCCTTTATTTATCCTACCGGTTCTGACTTGGTGTACAGGGAGAACACTGTAAGAACGGCCCATGTTCTGAATTCTGTCGCTGTACATTTCAAAAGTGCTAAACAAATAGTTATATTGACCACGTCCATCCTTAAAGGCAGTAAATGAGGCTGAATGAACTGTTTTGCTGCCAGACAAGGCTCCGCTGATAGCCAGGTGTAGCAGTGGTAAGATGTTGGGACTGCTGTTGGGCCAGCTTTATGTAGGCCGTTTGTGGTCACCGTTTGTCACCATTATAGTGCAATTAATATATTGTTTAGTGTTGTGGTGGCTTTGCTGGCATGCATCCAACTTTAAAAAAGAAATCCCCACCAAGATTACATGCTAAAATTGCCACCGGTGGAGACCCATATCGTAGGCTACAATATGAGGGGGAAATGATAGTCATAACAATGCTTTCCAGTTTCACTGACTCACCCAATGATGGGCAGCTCACTCACTGGTGATGGCCGATGAGCTCGTGCCAAAAGCCTATGTCTCTCTGGCTTTACTTTGTAAAACAATATTTGGAAGTTGATCAAATATTTTGGTAGACTGTGTTTTCCCTCGATTTGCATTTTAAATATTGCGAAAGCCCTGTTTTGTCTGCATGCTGTTTTTTCACTAATGCTTTGAACACACCGACAACATTATTGCGCAAAATAGTACGCAGCATCATCTGGATACGTATGCAACAAAACAAAATGTCTGTCAAGCTGTCTAGGCATACAGTTTGACGCATACGTTCGATAAATACAAGGTATGCACCACACCGAACCACTGCCCCCCGAATTCATATTTATTATATCAATAGGCCCGTGAGAGTTGCAGGGTTATGTTTATCAGAGCAGAGAGGGAGAGAGAGAGATCATAGAAAGTGAATCTCATTCTAGTTATGTGAGAGATAGCTACTGGCGCTTCTCACACAGCCACAGCCACGTGATGGCCGGCCCAACCCAAATCAACTCTTAGAATATTAGGCCTGAAGGCTGAAAATTGACTTTTTCACATCGTTTTTTTTGTGTGTGCAGGAGAATGAACGAAGAGGCAACTCGAATGAACTTTGATTGCTTTTGTAAAAATGTGTACACTGCAAAAAGTTTTTCATGCCACCAGAGGTATTGGATCCGGTGTTGTGCCGAAACTCTCCCCCCTGCCAGAATTCAGGGTGTGTCCGTGTGTCTCCGTGTGTGGGTGGATGTACGTATGTATGTATGTGTGTGTGAGAGAGAGTGTGTGTGTGTCTGTATCTGTGTGCATTAGGGTTGGGGAGTAACCGATTACATCAGTTGCATGTAATCTGTTTACAAAAAAACAAACTGTAATCAGTTATGTTTCCAGCTAAAATATTGTAATCAGGTTACAGATACTTTTGAAAAACTAGATTACTTTTAAAATAAAAATACATTGACACCTTTCTGTTTTCTCAATGACATTCTATTCAGCATTGAACAAATGTTCTACTTTCAGATTGTTCCACCTGAGCGAGTCTGACAAGTCAGAGACCACTATGATGACACACGTCTTCTAACGCTTCTGAAGTGGAAAGTAATCCCAAAGTAACTACGTAATCAGATTACATTACTGAGTTTGAGTAATCCAAATCTTACGTTACTGATTTTGGACAGGTAACTAGTAACTGTAACGGATTATACTTTGGAAATGTCAGCATTAATGTAAGTGTGTGTGTGTGTGTGCGCGCGTTAATGTGTGTGTGTGTTACCCGGCCCCCTCATAAGGTGTTAGACTTTCCCAGGGACAGATGATCTCCTTCACCTGCCCTCCCTCCCCTTCTCTTCTCGATGCCCCCCCACTCTCCTCCTCATCCCCGGAGTCAACGGGGTAGATACTACACTCTGGCGGGATGTCCACCTTGATCTGGAAAAAACTGAAGGAAAGTGGAGAGGAAAGAGATGAGAGACTGAAAGGATGAGGATCTATAAAGGTGTGTGGGAGCTTACTCTCCTGTGACTCACTTGGCAATGCGCCTGGGCGGGGCTTGGCTGGGCTGCTCCATGTTGATAGGCTGAACGCAGCTGCTGGTCCCGGCTGGGGCAGGACATTTTGGCGTAAGGCTGGCGAATATTGCGGAGGGAGTACAGCCCCCTCTCAACAGACGGCCCAATGAGAGAGCCATACATAAACGAGAAGAGACAGCAGTCCCCCGGCTCTCAATGTCGGCCTCTCCCCACTCCACCCCACCTCCTCCCCTTCCCTCCCACCTACGTTCTGAGGCGGGGGTGCTATCTATGGTTACGTTGATGGGTGAAGAGCAGGTGGGGGTGTTGGGGAGACAGAGAGGGAAAGGGGGTGCGGTGGAGGAAGAAGGGGGGCCAGAGTAGACCGCCAGGTGGGGTATGGGTGCCGTGAAGTGACACAGCTGTAGGGGTTAAAGGTCAGAGGTCAGACATATGGTCAAGGGGGAAAGATCACTGAGAGGTCATACTAATATACCACACACAGGGATAAAAATTATGGGTAAACACTGAACACTGATATAAATTAAGGCAGCATGATCTGGTCTGGCCCTCTGACAGAAATTACTGTGAGTTATCTGTGAGTTCTGTTATGGCATTATGGACTAATGGACAGAGATGGGCACAGTGACTGGATGACACAGTGAAGATGAGATGACAGACAGACATGTGCTGGATATAGACTCTTTATTGGATGGATGGTGCAGAAATGTAAGTTACAATAATGACATACAACATACAGTATGTGTCATTCCACAAATAGGGCGCCTTTAGGGTAGAGTAATTGTTTCCCCATCTCTGTCACGAATCCCGCTTCCTGAGTCTGTTTTTGCCTGTGTTCTGTCCTGGAGTGTTTTTCCGGTGTCCTGGAACGTACCCTGTCTGGTTGCCGGGCGACGTAGCTAGTTGGGAGATCTCTGATTACCCGCACCTGTATCCCATCAGCTATCTGCACACCTGGTCCTGATCATCACCCCTCCACTTCATAAGCTCTGACCTGCCATCCATTCCCTGTCGGATCGTTAGCCATGAACAGTATGTTGTGCCAGCGTATCAGCCTCCAGTTTGATAGAGTTTGTTTTGTTGTTTTGTACGTCTTGCTTGCCTTGAACTTACCTCCGTTTGTTCTGTCTACAGTCATTCACCCGGAACACTTACCCCATCCCTGCCTGGTCGTCGGTGGCTTCTGTTACTCCCTTGGATCTGCCTATTCACTCCCATCAACTCACCTCCGCTGCCCGCTCCGCCACCTGGATCTTTCTACCTCCACGTTTACACTTGTAAATAAATACTCACCTTCGTCCTACTCTCCTTGTCCTGGTCTGCTTCTGGGTTCTACTTTAGAAAACCGTGACAATCTCAAGAGGTCAAATTAAGAAAAATGACTATAAAAGTGAAAATTGACACGGTTGACCGTGACAGGATTGTCGATTTCATCTTAAATCATTCATAACTCCCCTTGTGACAGTGTGTAACTGAAAGTCATCAGAAGTTTGTTGTGGGGAGGAGCAATTAAATGCAAGTTTAAAGGTCCTATGCAGCCATTTTAACTCATTATCAAATCACTCATATTATGGTGGTGATTTGACAAAATTACAATCATGGTCTTGAATTGGACTCGCATTTTTCTGGTCTTGGTCTTGACTCGGTCTCACCGCCCATCCAGTCTTGGTCTTGAATCGTTCTCGCTTTAAGTGGTCTCGAACACAACACTGCTATATATACATAAGTATGTGGACAGCCCTTCAAATGAGTGGATTCGGCAATTTCAGCCACACCCGTTGGTGACAGGTGTACAAAACCGAGCACACAGCCATGCAATCTCCATAGACAAACAATGGCAGTAGAATGGCCTTACTGAAGAGCTCAGTGAATTTCAAAGTGGCAGCGTCATAGGATGCCACCTTTCCAACAAGTCAGTTTGTCAAATTTCTGCCCTGCTAGAGCTGCCCCGGTCAACTGTAAGTGCTGTTATTGTGACGTGGAAACATCTAGGAGCAACAACGGCTGAGCCGCGAAGTGGTAGGCCACACAAGTTCATAGAACGGGACTGCCGAGTGCTGAGGCACGTGGCGCGTAAAAATAATCACTCACTATCGAGTTCCAAACTGCCTCTGGAAGCAACGTCAGCACAAGAACTGTTCGTCGGAAAATGGGTTTCCATGGCCGAGCAGCCGCACACAAGCCTAAGATCACCATGCGCAATGCCAAGCGTCGGCTGGAGTGGTGTAAAGCTCGCCGACATTGGACTCTGGAGCAGTGGAAACAGGTTCTCTGGAGTGATGAATCACGCTTCACCGTCTGGTAGTCCGACGAACAAATTTTGGTTTGGCGGATGCCAGGAGAACGCTATATGCGCCAATGCATAGTGCAAACTGTACAGTTTGGTGGATGAGGAATAATGGTCTGGGGCTGTTTTTCATGGTTCAGGCTAGGCCCCATAGTTCCAGTGAAGAGAAATCGTAATGCTACAGCATACAATGACATTCTAGATGATTCAGTGCTTCCAACTTTGTGGCAACAGTTTGGGGGAGGCCCTTTCCTGTTTCAGCATGACAATGCCCCAATGCACAAAGTGAGGTCCAAGCAGAAAGGGTTTGTTGAGATCGGTGTGGAAGAACTTGACTGGCCTGCACAGAGCCCTGACCTCAACCCCATCGAACACCTTTGGGATGAATTGGAACGCAGACTGCGATTCAGGCCACTTTAGGTCATGCAGTGTAAGTTAGAGCGTAGATGTATGCGATCTAACTGTTAAATTGAATGTTTTATCAAAATGTACACACATAATGTATGAGGAACATAAAAGGCACTCTATTGGTGGAACGACACAGATATGTCACAATAGGTAAAACATGCTGATGACTGAAAGACAGGTGAGAGAAAATGAGATACAGGTGAGACAGGTGATACTGTTCAGTGAGTGAAGCATACCATCAAGACTAAACCACTAAATAACTTCAACATGTAATGGTTTTAAACCCTTGTGTTGGTAGTATTGCTTTCTAATGACAGTTAGACTGATAGACATAACTCTTCTAGCTGTTTTGTCTGATGTATGTATGCTACACTGGCCATGGCAGCACACAGCTAATAGAAATTAAAAATAGTACATTTCATTTCAAATGCTCACTATTTGTCAACTTTGCTGTACTCCAAACTATATGTACAGGTAGCAACTACATTGCTTAGCTTTCAGCTGGTGTGTATCCTGTGTGTGTGCTTGTGTTTGTGCTTATAGAAGTGTGTGTATTCATGTCTATGCGTGTTCGTGTGTCTATGGTCTATTTCTTGGACGGGGGCACCTCCTTGCCCTTGTTGCTGAGTTTGCTCATGACCTGTGTGATGTCCACAGGGCCACGGGTGGCCATCCTGGCTCTCTCCTCCTGCTCCAGCTGGCGGGCGATGATGGTACTGATGCTGGGTCGACGCTTCCTCGCATTGGCCTCCAACTGGGACACACTGGAAAAGGGATGGGGGGAGAGAGTTATACATGTCCTTACAATTACAAACTAATTATACCTTTGAGAGAGAGGGGAAAGAGGTGTTGAGGGAGATACCGTAAAACTTAAATGAATAGCCTGTGAGTTTATTTGCTTAAATCACTGAACACAACACATGCCAAGAGGCAGTCTTCTATTTGAGCCAGATATCTATTTCCTTAATGCACACAGTTTTTGCTCATTTGCAAATGTAATTGTTTAATTCCAGCATTTTAATCAATTTCTTCATTTCCTGCACTAATGTGTTATCGTTTACACACTGTGTCACATTTCCTTTGTCTTAGTATGCCTCAAATAAAAAAGTATAACTTTTCCTTGACAGAATAATTATTCTCATCTTTGACTGTGTATTTTCGACAGTTATTACTTTTCGCCACTAGAGGGTGATCGGCCAATTTCTGGGGTAAGGAATCCCAAAGCTGTTGACTGTTTTTGTGCTTTCCAGTTAGCTAGCAGATCTCAGCTGTTAGCAGCCAATGGCTAGCAGTTTCTTACTGGCAATAAAAACAGATGTTTACATATTTGTCATTACTGAATTATTTAATGTAACAAATGAAACATTCAGCCTCATGAACAAATCATGGTAATTTATGGAAACCTCAAACAATTCATTTAGACCCGGCGTTTATTTGAAACAGGCGTTTATTTGCTGAAATATGTGCCGTTGCCCGGCTATTAAAAGGGACAGGCGGCTATTTGAGACTCAGCGTTTAATTGAAGTTTTTCAGTAATCACACCAGTGCAGACAATATGTTCCACTGATCTGACCACACTCTCACACTCTCACACACAAACACAGCACTGACCTGAACATGTGTTGGTCAGGACAGATGGCCCTCTTCTGAGTGTCCTTAAATACTAGAGACTTCAGGTACCGCCGAAAGAGTCCTATAACACACACACACACTTAGATACCTCCTGTACGAGTATTGAAAGTTTTACTCCAAAATAAGTTAGTCAGGAATGTTACATCATGGCAGCCATTTTGTGTATGATTTTCCAGTTACAGCAGACAGAGGGCCTGTAGTATTAGTGTGGTGAAACTGACCTTCTTCATCAGCATGAAGATGTGTGTCAGCTGCATCCAGTACGTATCTGTGAGGGTGTTTCAACCCTTTAACTGTCACCTCCATGGTCTTGCCGTCAATGTTGATCCACCGGGGGGCGCCATGCGTCAAGAAAGTCCTAACCAGAGACATGGTTAATGTGTGTGTGTGTGTGCTGGTATTACGGTTGCTGTCCTTTCAGAATCACGAACCTGTCACACACTGAAGGCCTATAGGTTCGCCACTGAGCAAACATGTCTATAATAGATATAAAGACTGTTCAGATAACGTATTCATGTCTCAAAGTGGTTATATGCGCTGACTGAATGGAAGTTGATAACCCCCCAACCCCACTGCCCCCCCATAAGACTACCCAGGATGCATCACTCTCTACCCATGATGCTTCGTTAGTAGCCTGTCTGTCCAGTCATGAAAGGCCAGAGCTCCTCCCTGCAGAGACACACATCATCTCACCTGGAGATATATTCACCTGTCAGCAGTCACAGTACAGGAAGTGTTTCTGATAATATATCTGTCTACATGTAACGCAGGTTCAAGTTATTGACCCATAGTGACCTTGTATATAATTAAACACATGCAGCTTTTCTTCTGTCATTACTTGTTGCCCTAGAAGACTAAATAACCCTTGCTCATCAGAAAATGGCATACATCGATAGAATTAATACTTCAAATCGATCTTTAAAGTTCTCTCTTTCATCTCTGCTTCTCTTGCATAGCAAAGACGGTAAGGGACCCGGGAGAAAATGCAATAACTCAACAAATTTGTTGGGACCAAACAACATCAGTTTGACTGGTTTTAAGGGAATTAAAACGACTTCGGCTTGGATGCATATTTTATGTGGTTGAAATACTATCAGCTTTTATGACGCTGATAAAGATTGCACCTTTACAGACGGTCCCTATCGCGCATTCACATTCTCTCAAGAGGCTGAATGAAATAAATCATATTTCTCCACTCCTGTTCCTGAGTCAAAATGTACATTTGGTGTATCATTTTACTGCAAGAAGTGCTTAATTCTGCAGCAGTTAATATTACATTAGGCTATGAGAGAGGTTATAGAACTACAGCCAGGGTCCAGAATTCAGTTACTATTCCATTTAACCCATCTGAACACCACATTTCCCTTGACGTGCCCCGTCTTCTGACTGTCGAATTTGTATAGCACCTCACAATCATCACACATAACATCTTTCGTAGACATTAGGCTACTGTTCCGGCCTTCCCTTCTCTTTATTTTCAGCTCTCCATTTCAAAGCTTTTTTCTTATTGAATTAAACTCCGACATCGTCCTTTTTGCCTCAGTGGATCAACGTTAACTTATTCTGCCCAAGTTCCCAAAAGCATTTGGCAATTGGCGTGTATTTGGTGCACTACAGTTAGGACCTAAAGCTTAGGCTTACACACTAACGTCAGATAAAAAAAAATCATTAAAGACAAACCTCAATGTAGCCTATAGATATGAATTGCAAAATAATTATATATTTATGACATTTTTAAGCATTGTTTTCTCTTTATACAACCCGCCCTTAATCCAAACAATATTTCATGACCCTAAACCCGCAGATATAAACGCGGAGACATTGGGTTATGATTCAACCCACACATCACTAGTGTGTGTGTCTCACCGGAGGTCTGTGTACCACCCAGTAGGCTCTCTCCTGGCAGTCAAACACCACGCGATCCGGCTTTTTCCTCTCCTTCCCCGCCCTGCACACAGACACAGATAAAACAGTCAAATTTTCCAAGTACACAGTCTGTCTGTGGATGAATGTATGACATTGTAGTCTATTTCTGCCAGACTAACCTGTACTGTTCTTTAGCCTGCATCACTTGTGAAGACTGTTATACTGCACCTGAAGACAACAGACGTGTGTTACTACATCCACATTAGACAGATATGTGTTACTACATCCACATTAGACAGACGTGTGTTACTACATCCACATTAGATAGACGTGTGTTACTACGATCCACATTAGACAGACGTGTGTTACCACATCCACATTAGATAGACGTGTGTTACTACATCCACATTAGAATTAGACGTGTGTTACTACATCCACATTAGATAAGACGTGTGTTACTACATCCACATTAGACAGATGTGTGTTACTACATCCACATTAGATAGACGTGTGTTACTACATCCACATTAGACAGACGTGTGTTACTACATCCACGTTAGACAGACGTGTTTACTACATCCACATTAGATAGACGTGTGTTACTACATCCACATTAGATAGACGTGTGTTACTACATCCACATTAGACAGACGTGTGTACTACATCCACGTTTAGACAGACGTGTGTTACTACATCCACATTAGATAGACGTGTGTTACTACATCCACATTAGACAGACGTGTGTTACTACATCCACATTAGACAGACGTGTGTTACTACATCCACATTAGACAGACGTGTGTTACTACATCCACGTTAGACAGACGTGTGTTACTACATCCACATTAGATAGACGTGTGTTACTACATCCACATTAGACAGACGTGTTTACTACATCCACATTAGACAGACGTGTGTTACTACATCCACATCAGACAGACGTGTGTTACTACATCCACATTAGACAGACGTGTGTTACCACATCACATTAGACAGACGTGTGTTACTACATCCACATTAGATAGACGTGTGTTACTACATCCACATAGACAGACGTGTGTTACTACATCCACATAGACAGACGTGTGTACCACATCCACATTAACAGACGTGTGTTACTACATCCACATTAGACAGACGTGTGTTACTACATCCACACTTATGATCCTGGAGGGGTAGATGTACCCAAACGCCACCAACATTGGCCAGAGCCCACGCCTCCACACAGAAAAGGGGTGGGTGTTCAGGAACCATAATACTAAACAGCTCTGTGTGTGGGTGTGTGTGTGGGTGTGTGTGTGTGTTGTGTGTGTGTGTGTGTGTTGTGTGTGTGTGTGTGTGTGTGTGGTGTGTGCGTGGCGTGCGTGCGTTGCGTGCGTGCGTGCGTGCGTGCGTCGTGCGTGCGTGCGTGCGAGCGGCAGTGCGTGCGTGCGCGCGCGTGCGTGCGTGTCCACCGGATGTTACCAAACCACTAAAAGTGGCAGTAATAAACCTCTCTTGAAAAAGCCAAACCTTGACCCAGAAATTATAAAAAACTATCGGCCTATATCGAATCCTCCATTCCTCTCAAAAAAAAATGAAAAAGCTGTTGCACAGCAACTCACTGCCTCCTGAAAACAAACAATGTATACGAAATGCTTCAGTCTGGTTTTAGACCCCATCAAGCACTGAGACTGCACTTGTGAAGGTGGTAAATTACCTTTTAATGGTGTCAGACCGAGGCTCTGCATCTGTCCTCGAGCTCCTAGACCTCAGTGCTGCCTTTGATACCATCGATCACCACATTCTTTGGAGAAATTAAACCCAAATGGTCTACAGGGACAAGTTCTGGCCTGGTTTAGATCTTATCTGTCGGAAAGATATCAGTTTGTCTCTGTGAATGGTTTTTCCTCTGACAAATCAACTGTACATTTCGGTGTTCCTTAAGGTTCCGTTTTAGGACCACTATTGTTTTCACTATATATTTTACCTCTTGGGGATGTCATTCGAAAACATGATGTTAACTTTCACTGCTATGCGGATGACACACAGCTGTACATTTCAATGAAACATGGTGAAGCCCCAAAATTGCCCTCGCTAGAAGCCTGTGTTTCAGACATAAGGAAGTGGATGCGTGCAAACTTTCTACTTTTAAACTCGTACAAAACAGAGATGCTTGTTCTAGGTCCCAAGAAACAAAGAGATCTTCTATTGAATCTGACAATTAATCTTGATGGTGTAAAGTCGTCTCAAATAAAACTGTGAAGGACCTCGGCGTTACTCTGGACCCTGATCTCTCTTTGACGAACATATCAAGACTGTTTCAAGGACAGCTTTTTTCCAACTACGTAACATTGCAAAAATCTGAAACTTTCTGTCCAAAAATGATGCAGAAAAATGTATCCATGCTTTTGTTACTTCTAGGTGTGTCTACTGCAATGCTCTACTTTCCGGCTACCCGATAAAGCACTAAATAGACTTCATTTAGTGCTAAATACGGCTGCTAGAATTCTGACTAGAACCCCAAAACATTATCATATTACACCAGTGCTAGCCTCCCTACACTGGCTTCCTGTTAAGGCAAGGGCTGATTTCAAGGTTTACTGCTAATCTACAAAGCATTACATGGGCTTGCTCCTACCTATCTTTCCGATTTGGTCCTGCCGTACATACCTACACGTACGCTACGGTCACAAGACGCAGGCCTCCTAATTGTTCCTAGAATCTCTAAGCAAACAGCTGGAGGCAGGGCTTTCTCCTATAGAACTCAATTTTATGGAATGGTCTGCCTACCCATGTGAGAGACGCAGACCGATCTCAACTTTTAAGTCTTTACTGAAGACTCATCTCTTCAGTGGGTCATATGATTGAGTGTAGTCTGGCCCAGAGTGTGAAGGTGAACGAAAGGCTCTGGAGCAACGAACCGCCCTTGTTGTCTCTGCCTGGCCGGTTCCCTCTCTCCACTGGGATTCTCTGCCTCTAACCCTATTACAGGGGCTGAGTCACTGGCTTACTGGTGCTCTTTCATGCCGTCCCTAGAGGGGTGCGTCAACTTGAGTGGGTTGAGTCACTGACGTGGTCTTCCTGTCTGGGTTGGCGCCCCCCCCTTGGGTTGTGCCGTGGCGGAGATCTTTGTGGGCTATACTCGGCCTTGTCTCAGGATGGTAAGTTGGTGGTTGAAGATATCCCTCTAGTGGTGTGGGGGCTGTGCTTTGGCAAATTGGGTGGGGTTATATCCTTCCTGTTTGGCCCTGTCCGGGGGTATCATCGGATGGGGCCACAGTGTCTCCTGACTCCTCCTGTCTCAGCCTCCAGTATTTATGCCGCAGTAGTTTATGTGTCGGGGGGCTAGGGTCAGTTTATTATATCTGGAGTACTTCTCCCGTCTTATCCAGTGTCCTGTGTGAATTTAAGTAGGCTCTCTCTAATTCTCTCTTTCTTTCTCTCTCTCGGAGGACCTGAGCCCTAGGACCATGCCTCAGGACTACCTGGCATGATGACTCCTTGCTGTACCCAGTCCACCTGGCCGTGCTGCTGCTCCAGTTTCAACTGTTCTGCCTGCGGCTATGGAACCCTGACCTGTTCACCGGACGTGCTACCTGTCCCAGACCTGCTGTTTTCAACTCTCTAGCGACAGCAGGAGCGGTAGAGATACTCTCAATGATCGGCTATGAAAAGCCAACTGACATTTACTCCTGAGGTGCTGACTTGTTGCACCCTCGAAAACTACTGTGATTATTATTATTTGACCATGCTGGTCATTTAATGACAACTGCTCCCCCAGTTGTCATTGTATCTGTATTTGTGTCATGTCAGTGCGCTGTCGGTGTTATGTGTTTGTTTCGTTTATTAAATGTATTCACTCCCTGAACTTGCTTCCCGACTCTCAGTTCACATCGTTACAGTAACTCTGAAATGAAAAGAGGCAGTGGAAAGGAGAGAGGGGTGATATTTAAATGCCAGACACCTGCCTCAGAGAGACAACTACATTTCTCTATAGGGATACTGGAAGTTTTCCAGTAAGCTATTTTTTAAAGTGAGAATCCCCTCGAAGCCGCTTTTTGGAGGATATATTGGCATGGGTGTTAGGCCCAAGATGAAGATGAAGTCGAGCACTGGCAAACCGTGCCAATATATCCTTCAAACACCGGCTGCGAGGCCATTATCACTTTTACCAACATATTCAAATAATGATTGACATACAGCATTTTCATTAAGAAATATATTTTCATTCTTCCAAGAGATAGTCCCAGCCCACCCGTTGTATAGTCTATGCCATGCTACGCTATTCTATTTTTTACCAATCCCAGACTATATGCTGTTACAGTGTCTGTAATCAAGGATGATTTTATCAGAAACGGACAAAGCTGAAGTTGTATCATTAAAACTTAAGAGTATACAGTAGGTTCTTTAGCCATCTCTCTCTCCTTCATTCTCTCTCTCATCTTTCTCTCCTTACTGCTCTTCCTCCTACTCTCACTCCCTCCCTGTCGCCCCATGTCCCCCTCTCTCTCCTTCTCGACCAGAGGTTGTCAAGGCGATATAATCTTGAGCTCAAGACCTGGGAAAAAAGGTCCCGGGGTCTGTAGGAGTTACCTAACCTATGGCAGCCACTATCTGAGAGTCTTTTTCTGTTTGCTTCTTTGTGTGTGTTTACCTGTGATAGCGTGAGGTATAGTAGTGATAACCAGTCTCTGGGGTTGTGACTTGACTCCAGTCTTTAGATCCTGCATATCCGGCATCACAGACTCCACCTCGCAGACAGCAGGAAAACAGGTCATAAAGACAACAGACATTCACCACTAAAGAGGCGGGTCACTGAGACAACGGGTTGTCAAGACAACAGGTTACCATTACAATAGGACAGGAAGTCAACAGGATACTATGATAATGAGACAGGTCAGATCCATATGCATAGAATTACATCTATAGAATCCTATTACTTTTAAATAGAACTATTACTATTAAAGGGACATTTCACCCTGGGGGAATCCGGTCTCATTTTCATCATGTCTGAGGCATTTCTAGGACAGTGAGATGTGTTTCACACATAATTGCCCAAAAGGAAGGCAGGTCAGGGCTTCACGCACTGGATGATACACCTTATGACGGCTTCCGGTATATTGATGAAGAGAGCACATGTAGGTGGAATCAGATTCTGTACCACCTACATCAAAATACAGAACAATACACAGTTTAACCACCCCACTAATTGTATTAATCAGGAGGTTTGTTTGTAGTGATTGAGTAGGGAAACAGTTGCGGGAAAGGTTCTGACAGATGGGTGTGTCTCTTAAAAGGAACTACACTGGACTTTGTGCAAACTGGAAAACGCATATCCTGGCTACAAGGCCCTCCCCCGCCCTCTCTTTGGCAAATCAGATCACGACTCCATTCTGCTCCTCCCTTCCCAAAGGCAGAAACTCAACCAGGATGTACCCATGCTAAGGTCTATTCAACGCTGGTCTGACCAATCGGAATCCATGCGTCAAGATTGTTTTGATCACGCGGACAGGGATATGTTCCGGGTTGCCTCTGAGAATAACCTTGATGTATACACTGACACGGTGACTGAGTTCATCAGGAAGTGTATAGGGGATGTTGTTCCCACTGTGATGATTAAAACCTATCCAAACCAAAAACCGTGGATAGATGGCAGGATTTGTGCAAAACTGAAAGAGTGAACCACTGCATTTAACCACGACAAGGTGACTTGGAATATGGTCGAATACAAACAGTCCAGTTATGCACTCCATAAGGCAGGCAAAATGTCAGTACAGAGACAAAGTGGAGTTTGCATACAGCCACAATAGATACACAGATGATGCAATCGCCATTGCATTGTACACTGCCCTATCCCATCTTGACAAGAGGAAAACCTATGTAAGAATGCTGTTCATTGACTACAGCTCAGCCTTCAACACCATAGTACCCTCCAAAATCATCATTAAGCTTGGGGCCCTGGGTCTGAACCCCGCCCTGTACAACTGGGTCCTGGACTGGTCAAGGTAGGCAACAACACCTCCACTACGCTAATCCTCAACACAGGGACCCAACAAGGGTGCGTGCTCAGCCCCCTCCTGTACTCCCTGTTCACCCATGACCGTGTGGCCACACACACCTCCAACTCAATCATCAGGTTTGCAGATGATACAACAGTGGTAGGCCGGATTACCAACAACGACAAGACAGAGGTGAGGGCCCTGGTGGAGTGGTGCCAGGAAAATAACCTCTACCTCAACATCAACAAAATGAAGGAGCTGATCATGGACTTCAGTTGACAGCAGAGGGAGCACGCCCCCATCCACATCGACAGGGCCACAGTGGAGAAGGTGAAAAGCTTCAAGTTTCTGCGTCCACATCACTGACAATCTGAAATCCTACAAATCCTACAAAAAAGTAAATCCTACAAAAAAGTAGTGAAGACATCAAAACTATGAAATAACACATATGGAATCATGAAGTAACCAAAAAAGTTTTGACGGCCCTCAACTTCGTCTCGGGTCTAACACCCGTGCCAATATATCCTCCAAACTGTAACGGCTGTCTATCTCTTCCTCCTCATCTGACGAGGAGAGGGGAGAAGGATCGGAGGACCAAAACGCAGAGTGGTAAGTTTCCATGTTTTAATAGAATCCACGAAAACAAGACACAATACAAAATAACTAACCGAAACAGTCCCGTGTGGCAACAAACACTGACACGGAAGAAAAACACCCACAAACCAACAGTGAAAACAGGCAACCTAAATATGGCTCCCAATCAGAGACAATGCAAAACACCTGCCTCTGATTGAGAACCATATCAGGCTAAATGAACAAACCTAAACATAGAAACACCCAACTCCACGCCCTGACCATACTAAATAAAGACAAACAAGGGAAAATAAAGGTCAGAACGTGACAGTAACCCCCCCAAAGGTGCGGACCTCCGGTAGCAAAACCTAAACTATAGGGGAGGGTCTGGGTGGGCGTCTGTCCGCGGTGGCGCTCTGGCGCGGACGTGGACCCCACTTCACCATTGTTTTTGTCCGCCTTCTTAAATCGCCCCCGTGGCCTCTAATGAGCGGCGATCCTCGCCGCCGCCTTGGCCTGGGAACCCTAGCCATGGTCCCGAATGGACGGGAGATATTCCGGCAGCACCGGAGTGAAGGACGACTCTGTTCAGGTCCTGGCCTGACTGACGGCTCTGGCAGTCCTGGCTGACTGACGGCCTGCAGGTCCCTGGCTGACTGACGGCTCTGGCAAGGTCCTGCTGCCTGACGGCTCTGCAGGTCCTGAATGAAGGACGACTCTGTCAGGTCTGGCTGACTGACGCTCTGGCAGGTCCTGGCTGACTGACGGCTCTGGCAGGTCCTGGCTGACTGACGGCTCTGGCAGGTCCTGGCTGATGCGGCTCTGGCAGGTACTGGCTGACTGACGGCTCTGGCAGGTCTGGCTGACTGACAGCTCTGGCAGCTCCTGACTTGCTAGCGGCTCTGGCAGTCCTGGCTGACTGACGGCTCTGGCAGCTCCTGGCTGACTGACGGCTCTTGCAGTCCTGGTGACTGACGGCTCTGGCAGCTCCTGGCTTGCTAGCGGCTCTGGCGGCTTCCTGACTGACGGACGGCTCTAGTGGCTCGGGACAGACGGGCGGCTCTAGTGGCTCGGGACAGACGGGCGGCTCTAGTGGCTCGGGGCGGACGGGCAGCTCAGACGCGCGCTGGGCAGACGGGCCCAGACGGCGCTGGGCAGACGGGCAGCTCAGACGGCGCTGGGCAGACGGGCAGCTCAGAACGGCGCCGGGCAGGCGGGCAGCTCAGACGGCGCCGGGCAGGCGGGCAGCTCAGACGGCGCCGGGGCAGGCGGGCAGCTCAGACGGCGCTGGGCAGGCGGGCAGCTCAGACAGCGCTGGCAGACGGGCAGCTCCGGACAGGCAGGAGACTCTGGCTGCGCTGAGAAGAGGAAGGCTCTGGCAGCGCTGGACAGGCAGGAGCACTGTAGAGAGAAACCGGAGAGACAGCCTGGTGCGGGGGGCTGCCACCGGAGGACTGGTACATGGAGGTGGCACCGGATATACCGGACCGTGAAGGAGTACAGGAGCTCTTGAGCACCGAGCCTGCCCAACCTTACCTGGTTGAATGTTCCCCGTAGCCCTGCCAGTGCGGCGAGGTGAATAGCCCGCACTGGGCTATGCTGGCGAACCGGGACACATGCGTAAGGCTGGTGCCATGTACGCCGGCCCGAGGAGACGCACTGGAGACCAGATGCGTTGAGCCCGGCTTCATGGCACCCGGCTCGATGCCCAACCTAGCCCGGCCAGTGCGGCGAGGTGGAATAGCCCGCACTGGGCTAAGCACGCGTACTGGGGACACCGTGCGCTTCACCGCATAACACGGTGCCTGACCAGTACGACGCCCTCTCACTCCACGGTAAGCACGGGGAGTTGGCTCAGGTCTCCTACCTGGCTTAGCCACACTCCCTGTGTTTCCCCCCCCCAAGAAATTTTTGGGGCTGACTCTCGGGCTTCCAACCGCGTCGCCGCGCTGCCTCCTCATACCAGCGCCTCTCTGCTTCGCTGCCTCCAACTCTGCTCTTGGGACGGCGATATTCCCTGGCTGAGCCCAGGGTCCCTTGCCGTCCAGAATCTCCTCCCAAGTCCATGAGTCCTGTGTCTTCTGCCGCTGCTGTGCTGTCCTTTACCACTCCTGCTTGGTCCTTTGGTGGTGGGTGTTTCTGTAACGGCTGTCTATCTCTTCCTCCTCATCTGACGAGGAGAGGCGAGAAGGATCGGAGGACAATACGCAGAGTGGTAAGTTTCCATGTTTAATATAATCCACGAAAACAAAGACACAATACAAAATAACAAAAATAACTAACCGAAACAGTCCGTGTGGCAACAAACACTGACACGGAAGACAAACACCCACAAACCAACAGTGAAAACAGGCAACCTAAATATGGCTCCCAATCAGAGACAATGCAAAACACCTGCCTCTGATTGAGAACCATATCAGGCTAAATGAACAAACCTAAACATAGAAACAAATAACATAGACTGCCCACCCCAACTCACGCCCTGACCATACTAAATAAAGACAAAACAAGGGAAAATAAAGGTCAGAACGTGACACAAACACCGGCTTCTCGGGCATTATCACTTAATTGTACTCCGGACTCCGACACTGCTCGACCTAATATACAGTTGAAGTCGGAGGTTAACATACACCTTAGCCAAATACATTTCAATTCAGTTTTTCACAATTCCTGACGTTTAATTCTAGTAAAAATTCCCTGTCTTAGGTCAGTTAGGATTACTACTTTATTTGAATAATGTGAAATGTCAGAATAATAGTCCCATGGTGTTGAATAGTCCTTAATAGTCCCGTGGTGTTTATACTTGCGTACTATTGTTTGTACAGATGAACGTGGTACCTTCGTTTGGAAATTGCTCCCAAGGATGAACCAAGAGTTTTAATGACTCCAACCTAAGTGTATGTAAACTTCCGACTTCAACTGTATCTATATTTCTTAATTCCATTCTTTTACTTTTAGATTTATGTGTATTGTTGTGTATTGTTAGATATTACTCCACTGCTAGGAACACAAGCATTTCGCTAAACCCGCCATAACATCTACTAAATATGTGTATGCGTCTAATACAATTTCATTTGATTTGCTGGTTGCAAGGACACACCCAAGAAACACCCACATCCCCAAGTCAACTCATGTTTGGTTGATGTCACGGCCCGCCAGCATTTCTTGAGGAGCAAGCCAAAAAATGAGGCCAAATCAGCGGGTGCAGTTCCCCTTTAAGTTACACAGAGAACCCAGTTTTAGTACCCTGTTGGTAACAGAAGCTGGCACAACAAGCATGGTCCCAGCTAGGAATGCAACAAGAGTTTGTCCTGTCCAGTACAGTTAGTACAAATGGGTTGGATTATCTGCTGGCTGCTGGAGGTGCTAATACTAATCACACAATAATAGATCAGATAATACTGATCACACAAGTTTGTGAAATGCTGTTCACGAAAGTAATGTATTTACACTTTGCACATTGAGAATAGGTGGTCACATTTTACTGCATAGGTTAGCTCTCTCACACTCTCATTAACACCTGTGAAACAACTAAACATGACTAGCTGGTTAATTGTAAATATAGACAGGCTTTCCTGGGAATTATGTTTTATTTATCCAGAGGAACAAATCCATAACAGCTGAGTTTTAAAAATGGCTACTGTAGGAGAAAATGGCATGCTATGATTTTTTTTTATCATGATGTATTATTATCATATAGGTGCATTGGGTCGACAAACCGGATAATAATACAACACATCACACTCCACTGCCCAGCGTGTGATGAACGAATAGTCGATACTATATATTTTGATAAATAAATATAGCAACACACTGTAGCCTAGATGTCTGCATCTGCACTGTAGCATAACGATCTCTGATAGAGCTAACCTACCTACCTTTTTGAGACATGCCATCCTAGGTCGGAACCTCTGTCCATGATCCCGTACGTTTCTGATGGTCATGTTGTCTGCCTTCCTCCCCTATTATTCACAATGATAACGGCTACACTCTTAATGAATGTAGCCTAATATTTCTCCAGCCAAAGGGAAGACGCTAGATGCGAAGGAATAAGCGAGCAGGTTATCAATACAATGACCAGCATGCATCGATAGGGATGGAGAGGGAGATCGTATTAGCCAATCAGGGCACGGTTCTATATTTCCACCAGTGAACCACCTGTCTGTCTGCCATAGCCTGCTATATGAAGTAAGGTAACCGATATGCTCTGCATTTATGCAACTGTGTGGTGTGACCACCAGGTGGGGACATTGGATCATACATCTCAGAGCCTAAATGATTCATGATCAAATCATGATTGTAATTTGGCAGTGTTGAATTGTTCTGTTAAATGTTAAATTAGAGCTTTGATGTGATGTGAATAATAAGGTATTTCAATGTTATAATTTTAGGAACAGCTATTTTGTTTAATTTGGTCAACTTTGGTCAAAAATGTGGTCTAAATGAGGATGTAAAAAAGTTTTATCAGGGCAAAATGAAAAGAAAAATCACATGGTTAAGTGATGAGATTAATGTATTAATTTTGCTTTGCAAGAAAGGAATTATATGCTAGATTTGTACTGTACTGTCATTCAAAGCACACTTTCTGGTTATATAAGAGATAGGGGCTTGCCCAAAGGCTTGGTCCTGTGTGTGTGTGTGTGTGTGTGTGTGTGTGTGTGTGTGTGTGTGTGTGTGTGTGTGTGTGT
>NC_036848.1:35063864-35096401 GCF_002910315.2 Salvelinus sp. IW2-2015 | reverse complement strand
GTGTGTGTGTGTGTGTGTGTGTGTGTGTGTGTGTGTGTGTGTGTGTGTGTGTGTGTGTGTGTGAACATTAACACAGGCAGCCCAATTTAGCGGTGCAATAATTTCAAGTAGGTCCCTCCCCGTTTCGTTCCGTTTGTTTCCGTTACTAAACGTTTTGCAACAGAATCTGCGTAATGAATACACCCCTGATATTTTTCCACGTATTGGTATTTTGTTCAATCAGATCAGCTCTTTCTACAATAATTGGGTAAAAGATCAGAATTGGGATGCCTGTGTAAACGCAGCCAGTGTGTACTTACATAGAAATCATTATATTTCTATGGCGTAGAGTAGACAGTAGCGTTTCCGCGCTCCTCACATGAACGCGCAAACTCTCTCCCGTGTATCGATGAAGCTGGTTGAAACATGGCGGACTTCCTGCCGACCCGATCCGTGCTAAACCAATACTTCCCTGCTTGCCTGCTTACCAACACCGAGGTTGAACAGCTGAGGAAATCTAAGGCGATTGACAAAAGTATTTCCCGGGACAAAACCTACGTGAAACGACTAGTGAAGATACTTCTACTGGGCGCGGGCGAGAGCGGCAAATCCACTTTCCTCAAACAGATGAGGATTATCCACGGGCAGGACTTCGACCAGCAAGCTCGAGAAGAGTTCCGGGCAATAATTTACAGCAATGTTATCAAAGGTAACTAGGGAGAAAGTCGACTGGACTATATCTGAAAAAACTACATTAACATTCTTAACGTTCGTCTTTCGGGCCCGACTGTAACCTGAGTGGTGAAATCTTTTTGGCAAAGTTACCATTATGATTATAAATGGAGCTGCTATCCGAAGTTAGCAGCAGATTAGCTAGCTACTGTAGGGGTTTAGCTTCAGAAATACAAATTCCCCGTTTAGTGGAGGAACGCCCGACTATAAACTAGTGTGGGAGTATTGCCGTTTCTAATGTAAAATTGCAATGTTATGTTATAACTAGCTAACTAAATCAGATATACACTAATAATGACGCAAAAAAAAGGCATTAGGACGCCTCTTTAGAAAACTTGACTTCCTGCTGCCAGCTCTAAAATTCAACTCATCTAAAGTTATTCTTTGAGGGTTTTTTTCAGTTTCGTTTGAACAGTGGTGTAACATGCCTCCATAGTGACCAAACTATCTAACTGTGGTTTATATCCTCGAACATTCAGACTTCTTTTAAATCAGCCTTGTTGCCTTCTGATACTTGTCAGATAGGGTTGTGGGCCACAGAGACCCCCGTGTGTGTGTTTAACTCTAAACCCTATCTCTCCCCTTCAGGTGTGCGTGTGTTGGTGGACGCACGGGAGAAGCTTCAGATCCCCTGGGGTTCCCCTGACAACCAGGTGCACGGAGACAATGTGATGTCATTTGACACACGATCTTCGATGATGGTGCAAGGCCAGGTGGAGACGAGCGTGTTCCTCAAGTACCTGCCCTCTATCCAGGCCCTGTGGGCTGACGTTGCCATACAACAAGCCTACGACAGACGCAGGGAGTTCCAGCTGGTCAGTACACACACGCATGCACAGATACACACACAGACTCATCAGGCCTCTGCAGACTGGCTGAAGTGAAAGTGAAACTGAGTAGAGACCAGAGACTTGCTGCTGCTTCCTCCCTTGTCTCTCAATGTCTCTCTCTGCATATGTGTTAGTGTGGTGTTTGTGTCGGATGCTCAAGCTGCACGTGCATCAGTCTGTTAGCTGTGCAGACCTCAGCTCTCCTCTCTTGACACCTGGTGTTTCCTAACACACACACTAGGGCTGGGAATTGCTAGGGACCTCACGATACAATATTATCAAGATACTTAGGTACTGCTGCGATATGTATTGAGGTTTTATCATGATTCTGTTGTATTGCGAATCGAAAAAAAATTATTATGTTCGATGTAATACTCACTCTGTCTGCTGCAGAGGAACAAGGAAGAGCCATGAGAAAATTAGTTGGAGTCATGGAAATAAATGCTGATAACGTTCAGTCAAAGTTTGCGTACACAGATTTGCAGACGTTATCGCAGGTGCGGTGAAATGCTTGTGTTTCTAGCTCCAACAGTGCAGTAATACCTAGCAATACAAGCAATGCACACATAATCCAAAAAGTAAAAAGAAAGAAATTAAGAAATGTCGGAACGAATCGAATTAGCAACCCAAATAGCACAGGTTGGCTCACCATAAGATGGGGGAACAAGCTATAGATAGAAAAATACAAGAGTATTTGTGAGATGTTTGTTGGTGAGATCGAGTATGATTGGTGCTGGAATGCTAATCTGCTTACAGGCAGAACACACACTCACTCAAAGCCCTGTACCGGCTGCATTCAACACTAACACTGACATAAAAGTGACAAAGCAGCAATACAGCAGTGACAGACAGATTTACAGGATGCCAAGGAGCTATATAAGTCAGTGTCAGGCCTGAAATTTATTGATTTTAGGGGCAAGGCCATCCCCACATACTGAGCACTTGTTGGCAGCTTTTCATTCACTCTGCTGTCCAACTCATCCCAAACCATCTCAATTAGGTTAAGGTCAGGTGGTTGTGGAGGCCAGGTCATCAGATGCAGCACTCCATCACTCTCCTTCTTGGTCAAATAGCCCTTACACAGCCTGGAGGTGTGTTTTTGGTCATTGTTCTGTTGAAAAACAAATAATAGTCCCACTAAGCACAAACCAGATGGGATGGCGTATCGCTGCAGAATTCTGTGGTAGCCATGCTGGTTAAGTGTGCCTTGAATTCTAAATAAATCACGGACAGTGTTACCAGCAAAGCACCATCACACCACCTTCCCACATGCTTCACGGTGGGAATCACACATGCGGAGATCATCCGTTCACCTACTCTGCGTCTCACAAAGACACTGCGGTTGGAACCAAAAATCTCATATTTGGACTCATTAATGTCCATTGCTCGTGTTTCTTGGCCCAAGCAAGTTTCTTATTATTATTGGTGTCCTTTAGTAGTGGTTTCTTTGCAGCAATTTGACCATGAAGGCCTGATTCACGCAGTCTCCTCTGAAAAGTTGTTGATGTGTCTGTTTCTTGAACTCTGAAGCTTTTATTTGGGCAGCTTCTGAGGTGGAGTTACCTCTAAATAACTAATCCTCTGCAGCAGAGGTAACTTCTTCTTTTTTAACATTTATTTAACTAGGCAAGTCAGTTAAGAACAAATTCTTATTTACAATGACGACCTAAAGTGGAACAGTGGGTTAACTGCCTTGTTCAGGGGCAGAACGACTGATGTTTACCTTGTCAGCTCAGGGATTCTATCTAGCAACCTTTCGGTTACTGGCCCAATGCCAGGTAGCCTAACCACTAGGCTACCTGCCGCCCTAACTCTGGGTCTTCCTTTCCTGTGGCGGTCCTCATGAGAGTCAGTTTCATCATAGCGCTTGATGGTTTTTGCGACTGCACTTGAAGAAACTTTCAAAGTTCTTGAAATCTTCCGCATTGACTGGCCTTCATGTCTTAAAGTAATGATGGACTGTCGTTTCTCTTTGCTTATTTGAGCTGTTCTTGCTTTAATATGGACTGGGTCTTTTACCAAATAGGGCTATTATCTGTATACCACCCATACCTTATCACAGCACAACGGATTGGCTCAAACGCATTAAGAAGGAAAGAAATTCCACATTTAACAAGGCATCACACAAGGGGGCATCGACAGCCGGGAAGTCAGTCTGAGATGTAACAATTTGTGTTTATAACTCTGTGTGGGTGTGTGTCAGGGTTTACGTCAGCCGGTAATAGCCGGCTTTTGGCCATTTATTTTTTAAATAAATGAAAATCTGATAAATAAAACTGCCGCCAGCCAATTGTGCGGGAAAGAAAACAAATCCTGTTGCTAAATAATGTTTTTTAACCTATTCATTGATTGAAATACCAGTCGATGGAAATGCATTTGACTGGTCATGCTTATCGGTCTATAGGTTCATTTTTGTAGTGCACTGCATATAGAGGCTATGAGCGGAAATCTGTCACGACAGCGTGAGAGCTGCTGCTTCTGCTACAGCTGCTCAAACAGCTCATTCGTTGGCTGCTTGAGTGAAACGTGATTTTTTAAGCCCAATCATTGTGTAACAATTCTAAATGCAATTGTGTGTTAAGTTTTGATAGCCACGATTTTAAAAGCGCTAAAAACATATATTTTTTCCACTGGTAATTAAAGCGTGCTTCCCATTCACCATTCAAGTGGATGTATGCAGGCTTCAGTGCATCACACCACTTTGTAATGAGCTGGAGGCAGTATGCATTTTGGAAACATACAGTCTACTTAATTGTTTGAAGCCTGAATGTTTTACATCATATTATGAGGCATGTCTTACCTTGCTTCAAAGTAAAACCCAACCATAGAAACGTGGAGGCAATTATTTTATGAAGACTTTACCATATGCCATTGAAACCAGTAGCCTATTTTTCTCATTTGTTTTCAAATAAACTTTCTTTCATTGTCCAGTAGCCAAAGCCACAATCCTAGTCATATTAGCAACCCATGCTTATTTCTGCATCTTTAGATCTCACCTCTTTCTTAATTTCTAACTGATTTTCATCACTGTCACATGAAACAGCTGACATGTATAATGCGCTTTTGACAAGTGTTTTCCTGCTAATTGCATTATGGAACCAACATTCGCACGTTTTGTATTGCCTAGGGTGCGTTGCCTAGGGTGCGTTGCCTAGGGTGCGTTGCCTAGGGTGCGTTGCCTAGGGTGTGCTGCCTAGGGTGCGTTGCCTAGGGTGCATTGCCTTGGGTGCATTGCCTAGGGTGCATTGCCTTATGCACATTGCTGCGCTTTATAATGTGAAGAGATAATCGTTTTTCAACATTTTAAGCAAAACTTTCTGGTCTGTTACCTCAGATTCATTGCATTAAAAAAAAGATCCATAGTTCATACAACCTATCGTCCCACAACTGTCCCAGGGTCTATTTGGAATTGGCTGTTTCTTTCTCGCACAGTACGACAAGCTGACCAATAGAATAGGTCAACAATAGATTGACATAGTGGCTAGTGATTTTGCTGTTTGTTACTTGTCTTCTTGGCACAGGAAAAGTAAATGTGGCAGTTATTCTAACATCTTCAAAGTGCGCATCGGAATTCGGTAAGGACACACGCCATTGCATCCTCGACTTGCATGTTCTGTTAAGATGAATAGGCCTAGCCATAATCTAAATGTGATTTCTGTCATTCTGAGAACTGTGGGTGGATGCCCTAATCAGGTTGTGCGGTAAATTTCTCAAATGTCCTTTAAATTAAAATGCTGCTGATCAAATGTTCGGTGCCACATTTTCCTAACGGGAATCCTGGTGTGTGTGTGTGTGTGTGTGTGTGTGTCTTTACAGTAAGAAGGGAGGCAGGATCTGTTACAGAAAAAAACAAGTGGTATGCCTAGCTTTCACTTTTGGGTTGTAGCTGTGGCCATCTGTCAAATGATATCCTGGTTCCCAGTAGCACAGTGTGTGTATGTTGATCCGTGTGTGTGTATAGTGTAGGCCGTCATTGTAAATAAGAATTTGTTCTCAACTGACTTGCCTAGTTAAATAAAAAATAATTTAAAGGTATTCTGCCTGTATGGACAGACACTTGAGCTCTGGTTTGATCAACTCTACATACTCTGTAATCTTATCCTACTGCACACAGACAGACACAGACAGGTTTTTCAGGCCAGGTGAGTTGTAAAGATAAAAGGCGTTTAGTGTTATTATCGAATGTGTACAGTAAAACACACACACACACGGTTGTGATCTAATCATCACGAAGACACAAGAATAGATCGTTTTTTAATTTACACTTCTGTAGCTTTCAGGGGTAGAGTGAGTACATGCTCTAACACACACACTCAGACTGGAATGTGAGCCAGACTTGGCTGTGCAGGCTCATGTTTGGGCACGCCACACTTACTGAGAAACAACACCAGACCAGGAGGACAGGGTGGAAAACACACCCAAACTCCGTTACACAGCGCACACACATACAGGCACACGAATGCTCACTTCACATGGATGCACTACAGGGGTTGGCAACTTGCGGCCATTCCACTACAAGGGGTTGGCATCATGTGGCCAACCTGTTTTTTTGAGGGGGGGTCCAAAAACACTAAAATTACCAGGAGTCAGTTACAAATTTGTTTAATTGAGGAAATCTATTCCCAAGTTTTCCCACAAGTAAAAATAGACCTATGTGAGCATATTTGATTCTGAGTTTGTACATACAGTGCATTCGGAAAGTATTCAGACCCCTTGACTTTTTCCACATTTTGTAGCCTTATTCTAAAATAAATTCAATATTTATTTTTTCTCATCAATCTAAACACACTACCCCATAATGACAAAGCGAAAACAGGTTTTTAGAAGTTTGTGCAAATGTATAAAAACATAAAACCCGATACCTTATTTACATAAGTATTCAGATCCTTTGCTATGAGACTCAAAATTGAGCTAAGTTTTGTCCTGTATACAGCATTCTTGATGTTTCTATAACTTGATTGAAGTCCACCTGGGGAAATTCAATTGATTGGACATGATTTAGAAAGGCACAGAACTGTCTATATAGGGTCCCACAGTTGACAGTGCATGTCAGAGCAAAAACCAAGCCATGAGGTAGAAGGAATTGTCCGTAGAGCTCCAAGACAGGATTGTGTCGAGGCAAAGATCTGGGGAAGGGCACCCACAAATGTCTGCAGCATAGAAGGTCCTCAAGAAAACAGTGGCCAACATCATTCTTAAATGAAAGAAGTTTGGAACCACGCAGACTCTTCCTAGAGCTGGCCGTCTGGCCAAACTGCGCAATCGGGGGTGAAGGGCCTTGGTCAGGGAGGTGACCAAGAACCCGATGGTCACTCTGACAAAGCTCTAGAGTTCCTCTGTGGAGATGGTAGAACCTTCCAGAAGGACAATCATTTCTGCAGCACTCCACCAATCAGGCCTTTATGGTAGAGTGGCCAGACGGAAGCCACTCTTCAGTAAAAGGCACATGACAGCCCGCTTGGAGTTTGCCAAAAGGCACCTAAAGACTCTCAGACCATGAGAAACAAGATTCTCTGGTCTGATGAAACCAAGATTGAACTCTTTGGCCTGAATGCCAAGTGTCACATCTGGAGGAAACCTTGCACCATCCCTACGGTGAAGCATGGTGCTGGCAGCATCATGCTGTGGGGATGTTTTCAGCGGAAGGGACTGGGAGACTAGTCAGGATCAGGGGAAAGATGAACGGGTCAAAATAGAGAGAGATCCCTGATGACAACTTGCTCCAGAGCATTCAGGACCTCAGACTGGGGGCGAAGGCTCACCTTCCAACAGGACAATGACCCTAAGCACACAGCCAAGACAATGCAGGAGTGGCTTTGGGACAAGTCCCTGAATGTCCTTGAGTGGCCCAGCCAGAGCCTGGACTTGAACCTGATCAAACATTTCTGGAGCGATCTGAACATTTATGTGCAGCGACGCTCCCCATCCAACCTGACAGAGCTTGAGAGGATCTGCAGAGAAGAATGGGAGAAACTCCCCAAATACAGGTGTTCCACGCTTGTAGCGTCATACCCAAGAAGACTCGAGGCTGTAATCGCTGCCAAAGGTGCTTCAACAAAGTACTGCGTAAAGGGTCTGAATACTTATGTAAATGTGAGATTTCAGCTTTAATGTTTATAAATTTGCTAAAATTTCTTGACCTGTTTTTGCTTTGTCGTTATGGGGTATAGTGTGTAGATTGATGGGGGGGGGGGCTATTTAATCCATTTTAGGTTAAGGCTGTAACGTAACAAAAAGTGAAAGTGTCTGAATACTTTCCCAATGCACTGTATAAAGTTTGTATGTGAAAACTACTTCTAAGACCATACATTCAGTTGTTCCGAACACACTTGAGCTGAAGAGGGAGGCTCACTCTGCTGCAATTTAAGGTGTTTACATGCCCTAATAATTTGAAAGATTGCTCAGAAAACCATGTTTTAATTGGCGTAGGTTTACTTCGATTGTTGACCTTTTGCCAATTCAAGATAAGCAGAGTAAGGTGTTTTATATGACTATTGCATAATCTGCCTGCTCCCATAATCAGCTTAATATCGAATTATTAGTATGCATGTAAACGTGCTCAATGAAATCAAAGTATGACATTATTGTTATTTTCAAACATAATCAATATTTAGGCTTAGTTGTGGTCAATGTGGTCTTTCCAATAATTGTAATTGAGTTCCGGCCCCCGACCATTCGCTCCGACACAAATCGGCCCGCGGCTGAATCTAGTTGCCCTACCACTGTAGTACACTGACTCACTCATTCACATGCAGCAGTTTTAGGCTGTGTACATAATCTGAGTATTAGTAGGATTGGCAATGAAGCTAAAACACATTTCTCTCCTCTCTCAGGGTGAGTCGGTTAAGTATTTCTTGGACAATGTGGAGAAGCTGGGGGAGCCGGTAAGTTTCTCTCCCTCGCCCTCTTTCCCTCCATAAATCACTCTGCCTCCTTAACACCCCCATCCACTTCTCCTGTCTTCTACTCATCCCTCTCTCTCCTCCAGAGCTACATCCCTTCCCAGCATGACGTCCTGCTAGCCCGTAAGCCCACTAAGGGCATTCATGAGTATGACTTTGAGATCAAGAGTATTCCCTTCAAGATGGTGGATGTGGGAGGACAGCGCTCGGAAAGACGGCGGTGGTTTGAGTGTTTTGACTCTGTCACCTCCATACTGTTCCTAGTGTCTTCTTCAGAGTATGACCAGGTACACACACATTGGACACTCACGCAAACTGAACACGCTCACCACACACGCCCTCTGTTTCTCTCTCACACACACAGACACAATACCTAATTTATTTTTTGTCCCCTGTGTGTTCTAGGTCTTGATGGAGGACAGGCAGACCAACCGGCTGAGAGAGTCGTTGAACATCTTTGAGACGATTGTCAACAACCGAGTCTTCATCTCAGTCTCCATCATCCTCTTCCTCAACAAGACTGACCTGCTGGAGGAGAAGGTCCGTACAGTCACATTCCCCGTAATCACAAACTCGTTTACCTAAGACGGTGTGCTTAGAGATGCCTTGCATCGCATGAGTCCTCACTGAAGAAAATGGGCTCTTAGCTTTTCAGATAGAAATATATTGATGTCAAGTGTTGTAATTTGAGGCCAAACCAACCTTCTGATTGTGCTGACTTTCCATGTTATGTTCGTCTGATCCTTGTTCTCGGCAGGTCTTGAATGTTTCGCTAAGTAAATACTTCCCAGAGTACACGGGGCCGGACCACAGCCTGCCGGACGTCCAGAAGTTCCTAGTGGACTGTTTCCGGGAGAAGAGAAGAGACTTGACACAGAAGCCCCTCTACCACCACTTCACCACAGCCATCAACACAGAGAACATCCGCCTGGTGTTCCGAGATGTCAAGGATACTATCCTCCATGACAACCTCAAACAGCTGATGCTCCAGTGAACTATGACCTCCAGAGAGGACCTGAGCAAAACCAGCCTCCGAGAGGACCCCAGAGAGGACTTATTCTCCTGCCTGAAAGAGGACCTGATTGAGGACCTCTCACCTTTTTAAAAAGAGGACCTGCAATAAACCAGCCTTTAAGAGGACCTGGTTGAGGACACCCATGCCTTGGGGAGGACCTTGACGTTCCACTTCTGTTTAGATGTTTTTATTTGGTTTTTACTGCCCTGTGGTGAGTGGATGGTCTAAAGACTGCTCTGAAGTCAGTTTGGCTAGGGACATGATTGAATGCTGGATAATAAGCTCTGTCCCTGGGCCAGTTTGATGTCTACCCTGATGCATACCGTGCTGTCATAGCCCCTCTCCTGGTCCACTGATCTGTGTGACTAACTGATGGAGAAACCATAACGCCTTCATACAACATCTTAATAACCCTTAATCACTGTGTGTGTGTGTGCGCGCACGCATGTGTTAATCTGTACTGAGCTATCTGTGTATACCTGTCTAGCCTTAGGTATTTGCGTAAACTATCCTTTAATCAATCATGTTCTTGATCACCTACATTCCAATGTGTGTGTGTATACAGTTAAATGTCTGCCTTCCTATTCCCTGGTAGTTATCTTGTAACTCCGCTGTAAGGACACACACACTTGCAGCAGGCAGGCGTGCCGGTTAGCTAATATTGTTATCTCAGGGTTGTATGGAGACCATTGTATAAACGTCATTATTGTGTCTGTAGTCTATTGTCTAGACCCCTCAAATTCAAAATCTGGACCGTCGTTGCTTTTTTTCCATTTTCCCCCTCTAGTCAGGGACTGGTTTAGACCTGGGACATCAGGTGGGTGCAATTAATGATCAGGTAGAACAGAACCAGCAGTACTCCATACCTCGTAGGGTCATATTTGAATACCCCTTGTCTATATTGGATACTCCAGGTTAAAGCTTTGGAAGAAACGGGCTGCAACGGGGAGGTACTATCTGAACTTGTCCAATAAGGAACGCCTGTTTTTTTTTTTTCATTGCACAATGTTTTGAAACGTTTTGCTACAGTGTGCTCTAATGAATACAACCCAGAAGAGCAGAGGGGTGTGTCTCAGACCCTGGGCTGCATTCATTTTGGGAGCAAATGTTATATAACCGTCAGGTAGATCCATACAGGCATGTTAATTCCTATATGAACGTTCTATAACGCCTCCCTCCCCTCCCATTGGTGCCCTCGTAAAGGAACGTGCATTGCGTTAGACAGCCTCTCTGGCCATCTGTTTGATGTTTATAGTTGTACAGACTGACTCCAATTTATATTCTAGTTGAAATGTTTTTGTTTCTTTCCTGTCTATACTGTAACCTGTGTTGTTGACGACCATCGTGTGTGTGTGTATACTGTCCTAATGTGTATAGGTATGCTGACACTGTAAAATCTGCCACCTTTATAGTGCTGAATGACAGCTTGAGGCTGACTCCAGATCAGCGTTTGAACGTTTCTCTCCTGCTAAATCACACTCTGCCTTCACCGTAAGTGTATAAGGATCAACTGTCATAGTTTCCCTCTAGCTACGGAGATGACGCGTCTGTCTTTCCGCTGTACCTCTCTGGCTCTGGCCTTGTACATACTGACACCTGATGCCTTAGTTGTAATATAAAACACTTGGTTTACTTTCATGTGTAAATGGTTGTTTAAAAAATGGGCAGATGATGATGATTGCTGTTTCACACTTTGCCTTGTCGTTGAACAGACTATGGACATGTTTCCTTTTTCTAACAATCAGCGTTCTTCCTTGTTTAATGCCACTCTAACTGTTAAAATAAAACATATTTCTTTAACGAAGTGTGACTTGTCGTTCATTCACGCCATAGACTATAAAGTAGGGGTTCTCTTGTTCTGGACCAGAAGCCTCCGCAGTGTGCATGCTTCAACTCCCCAGGACCTGATTAGACCAAGGTTTCTCAAGTTCAGTTGAACTAAAGAGATCCATCCTCTGACTAGACTGCCTTAAAATTACATCTAAAAAGGCATTACATCTGATTGTTTTCCTACTGCTCTACACAACCTGCTCCACATTTTCAATCTGAATGAAGTATAGAAATGTTTCTAAATGATTATGCGATGATGAGATCTTCATTTATGTCTTCACACCCCAGAGTTGATGCTTGGTGGAAGCACCTTTGACAGGAATTACAGCTGTAAATCATTTTAAATAAGATTCTACCGACCCTGCACAACTCTTAGAGCAACATAACCATTGTTTTTGTCAAAATTGCTAAAGCTCAGTAAATTTGTTTGGAAGTCACTGAAGGACAGCAATATTCAAATGTTTCTATTTTTTTTAAGCAGATTTATGTCAGGACTGAGACTAGACCCCTCAGGAACACTCAACACCTCTTAGAAAGCCATTCTGGTGTGTCTTCGGCATTACGATTTATGTAATTGTCCAGCTGAAAAATACAACTATCCCAGGATTAGTTATTCAGAAGACTGAGGCAGGTGTTCCTCTAACTTTTTACCTGGGCTTTGTTCCTTTCATATTTATTTTGATCCTGACAAACTCGAGTCTGACGGTGACAAGCATACCCATGACATGATGCTGCCCCCATGATACTTGAAAATACAGGGGCAGTGGCGTGTATTCATGGATGCCATGGGAAGCCAGGCTTCCCCAAAAAGGAAGAAATATATTTTTTGTTTTTCTGTCGTTCATAAATGTCCTTCACTAGAGGTTGAATGTACAGTGCCTTCGGTAAGTATTCAGATCCCTTTACTTTTTCCACCTTTTGTTACGTTACAGCCTTATTCTAAAATAGATTAAATAAATACAAATCTTCAGCAATCTACACACAATACCCCATAATGACAAAGCAATTTTTGAATAAAAAAAATACCTTATATACATAAGTATTCAGACCCTTTGCTATGAGACACGAAATTGAGGTCAGGTGCATCCTGTTTCCATTGATCATCCTTGAGCTGTTTCTACAACTTGGAGTCCACCAGTGGTAAATTCAAATGATTGGACATGATTTGGAAAGGCACACACCTGTCTATAAAAGGTCCCACTGTTAACAGTGCATGTCAGAGCAAAAACCAAGCCATGAGGTCAAATGTAATTGTAAATGCTCCAAGACAGGATTGTGTCGAGGCACAGATCTGGGCAAGGTTACCCAAATACATTCTGCAGCATTGCTGGTCCCCAAACACACAGTGGCCTCCATCATTCTTAAATGGAAAAACTCTGTTTTCGCTTTGTTATTATGGGGTATTGTGTGTAGATTGATGGGGAAAAGGTTTTATTTAATCCATTTTAGAATACGGATGTAACGTAACAAAATGTGGAAAAAGTTAAAGGGTCTGAATACTTTCCGAATGCATTGCATGTCAGTGTCAAGGCAACTGAGGGGAGGATAGCTCATAATAATGGCTGGAACGGTACTTTTGGAATGACATCAACCCATGGAAACCGTGTGTTTGATGCATTTGATACCATTCCACTAACTCCGTTCCAGCCATTACCACGAGCCCGTGCTCCCCATTTAAGGTGCCACAAACCTCCTGTAGTGTCAAGGCATATGAACTAACAGGTTATAGAGCAAACAACGCAATTATCACAACACATAGGTTGTAAAATGCATTATTTTCCCTGGCTTGCCTTCCCCAGTGATTTTACCCACGCACCGCTTTATGTGATAACTGGCAAAGGGTGTGTAGACTCACTAGGCATTGTAGTGGAGCTGCAGTTTCCACTAGGGGGCAGCAAAGGTCTATTTCAGTAAAATCACTGTCGACTACTAGATACATTATATCTGATGTTTTTATCTTTACAACTGTAACCAATTGCTGTATTGGTAACGAGTGAAATAAAAGTTTTGCAAAAGTAATGTCAGACATTTGGTAACCAGTTATTAATACCAATAAGGCTCCTCTGGAGTTTGTATACATCAATGATGTCTCTCTTGCTGCTGGTGATTCTCTGATCCACCGCTACGCTGACGACACCATTCTGTATACTTCTGGCTCTTCTTTGGACACTGTGTTAACAACCCTCCAGACGAGCTTCAATGCCATACAACTCTCCTTCCGTTGCCTCCAATTGCTCTTAAATACAAGTAAAACTAAATGCATGCTCTTCAACCGATCGCTGCCTGCACCTGCCCGCCCGTCCAGCATCACTACTCTGGACGGTTCTGACTTAGAGTATGTGGACAATTACAAATACATAGGTATTTGGTTAGACTGTAAACTCTCCTTCCAGACTCACATCAAACATCTCCAATCCAAAGTTAAATCTAGAATTGGCTTCCTATTTCGCAACAAAGCATCCTTCACTCATGCTGCCAAACATACCCTCGTAAAACTAACCATCCTACCGATCCTCGACTTCGGCGATGTCATTTACAAAATAGCCTCCAATACCCTACTCAATAAATTGGATGCAGTCTATCACAGTGCCATCTGTTTTGTCACCAAAGCCCCATAAACTACCCACCACTGCGACCTGTACGCTCTCGTTGTCTGGCCCTCGCTTCATACTCGTCACCAAACCCACTGGCTCCAGGTCATCTACAAGACCCTGCTAGGTAAAGTCCCCCCTTATCTCAGCTCACTGGTCACCATAGCAGCACCCACCTGTAGCACGCTCTCCAGCAGGTATATCTCTCTGGTCAACCCCAAAGCCAATTCCTACTTTGGCCTCCTCTCCTTCCAGTTCTCTGCTGCCAATGACTGGAACGAACTACAAAAATCTCTGAAACTGGAAACACTTATCTCCTTCACCAGCTTTAAGCACCAGCTGTCAGAGCAGCTCACAGATTACTGCACCTGTACATAGCCCATCTATAATTTAGCCCAAACAACTACCTCTTCCCCTACTGTATTTATTTATTTATTTATTTATTTTGCTCCTTTGCACCCCATTATTTATATTTCTACTTTGCACATTCTTCCACTGCAAATCTACCATTCCAGTGTTTTACTTGCTATATTGTATTTACTTCGCCACCATGGCCTTTTTTTGCCTTTACCTCCCTTATCTCACCTCATTTGCTCACATTGTATATAGACTTATTTTTCTACTGTATTATTGACTGTATGTTTGTTTTACTCCATGTGTAACTCTGTGTTGTTGTATGTGTCGAACTGCTTTGCTTTATCTTGGCCAGGTCGCAATTGTAAATGAGAACTTGTTCTCAACTTGCCTACCTGGTTAAATAAAGGTGAAAAAACGATTAATGGCTGTGTCCAGGCACTCTGTGTTGTGTTGTGCTAAAAACAGCCCTTAGCCGTGGTATATTGGCCATATATCACAAACCCCCGAGGAGCCATATTGCTTAACTAATGTATAGATCATGTATAGTTTTTTATTCTGACAATAAAGTTAGTCATTAGAGGTAAAAAATAAAACATCTAAAAATAAAACATAATTAATATAATCTATACTGAACAAAAATATAAACGCAACATGTAAAGTGTTGGTCCCATGTTTCATGAGCTGAAATAAAAGATCCCAGATTTTTTTAATATGCACCAAAAAAAATAATCTCAAATTTTTTGTACAAATTTGTTACATCCCTGTTAGTGAGCATGTTTCCTTTGCCAAGATAATCCATCCATCTGATAGGTGTATCATATCAAGAAGCTGATTAAACAGCATGATCATTACATAGGTGGACCTTATCCTCAGTAGAGGCGTGTCCATTTTGTGGGAAAACTTTTCTCGAGACTTAACAGCCACCTTCCCAAATGCAAGATGGCTCCAGTCACCATGACAACACAAAGACCCCCCTTGCCTACTTAACCTAATCACATGTAAGAAGAGCAAAAAGACATCATCATCACCTTCAAGAATTTCTACTAAGAGTCAGAAGACATCATCTTCATCATTTTCTCCACCTTCATCAGCACCACCGGCAAAGACAATTAAGACTAAGAAAACATCATCATCTTCCTCATCATTGCAAACTACTAAGAAGAGTAAGTAGACACTGTCATCACCATCTTCATCTTCCACACCATCAACTAAGAGTATGAAAAAGCAGAAGCTCCTTGAGACTTTGATAGTCTCCAAGGAGAGTTTGGTTAAATATCCAGCCCAGACCCCCACGAATCTCAAAGCTACAACAACCACAACCAAGCTCAACGCAGCCCCAGCCCTAGACCCTGCTACAGACACAGCCAAGACTAAACCCAAAGCTACTTCAGTCAAGCTCAACGCAGACCCAGCCCCAGACCCTGCTACAGACACAGCAAGACTAAACCCAAAGCTACTTCAGTCAGCCTCAGACGCAGACCCAGCCCCAGAACCCTGCTACAGACCACAGCCAAGACTAACCCAAAGCTACTTCAGTCAACTCAACGCAGACCCAGCCCCAGACCCTGCTACAGACACAGCCAAGATAAACCCCAAGCTACTTCAGTCAAGCTCAACGCAGCCCCAGCCCCAGCCCTGCTACAGAACAGCCAAGACTAAACCCAAAGCTACTTCAGTCAAGCTCAACGCAGACCACCCCAGACCCTGCTACAGACACAGCCAAACTAAACCCAAAGCTACTTTCAGTCTCGCTCAACGCAGACCCAGCCCCAGACCCTGCTACAGTACAGCCAAGACTAAACCCAAATGCTACTTCAGTCAAGCTCAACGCAAGCCCCCACGAAGACCTGCTACAGACACAGCCAAGACTAATCCAAAGCTACTTCAGTCAAGCTCAACGCAGACCCAGCCAGACCCTGCTACAGACACAGCCAAGACTAAACCCAAAGCTACTTCAGTCAAGCTCAACGCAGAGCCCAGACCCTGCTACAGTCACGCCAAGAAGACTAAACGCCAAAGCTACTTCAGTCAAGCTCAAAGCAGCCCCAGACCCAGACCCTGCTACAGACACAGCCAAGACTAAACCAAAGCTACTTCAGTCAGCTCAACGCAGACCCAGACCCAGACCCTGCCTCAGTCACAGCCAAGACTAACCCAAAGCTACTTCAGTCAAGCTCAACGCAGACCCAGCCCCAGCCCCTGCTACAGACACAAGCCAAGACTAAACCCCAAAGCTACTTCAGGCATCTCAACGCAGACCCAGCCCCCATACCCTGCTACAGTCACAGCCAAGACTCTAAACCCAAAGCTACTTCAGTCAAGCTCAACGCAGACCCAGCCCCAGACCCTGCTACAGACACAGCCAAGACTAAACCCAAAGCTACTTCAGTCAAGCTCAAAGCAGCCCCAGCCACTGCTACAGTCACAGCCAGCACTAAAGCCAAAGCTGCTTCTAAGAAGAAGGTGTCACTGAAAGAGCTAATTGAGCTATCCGCTCAGACAGCCAGAGCTGCTGCCACACTATCCAAGGATCCTTTAGCAGGGAAAAAAAGAGAAGCAAGATGCTTCTGGCAGAAGGTGGAGTTTGGGAGCAGTAGAGAGGAGTGGTCAGCCCAGACCCCGCATCCAAGACCACACCACCAGCACAGCTGACCTCAAACGTGACCGTCAGTACAGCAAGACAACCGTATTGGATCATAACCCAACCATAACCTTTGACCTAAAAAAAAACAGTCTACGCAGCAAGACAAGCAACAGGGACCACTCACGGTCAACCACGTTTCAACAGTGCTGGATCGTGTTCAGACCACGAACACTGATCATAACAAAGACCATCTATACAACAAGACCAGATGTCTTTTCACGGTTGACCTTGTTCAAAGCTCAACCACAAACCCCGCCCTCAGTGGTAACCATGAAACTTGTTGGCATGTTAGCGCCTGATGCTAACTCAGTCCAGTCGCCAACCCTCAGACCTCACTAACTGGACTAGTCACAAGCAAAAGCCAACACTAACCGAGAGAATAAGAGATCTCAACAGCAACATACAACCCAGCCTTCCCCCCTCCCTTTCAGCCATCACCTCTGTTCCCTCTGCCCCTTCCCTCACCTCTTCAGGATTACCCCACCGTGGCCTGAATAGAGGGTCACCCCACCTCAGCCTTTTAATTTCTCTCCCTCTCTCTGTGTCTCCATCCCTGTACTCTGATCCTGCCTCTCTCTCCCTCCTCCCTCCTCACTCAATACCCCTTGGACCCCCCCCGTATGGACGCAACGCTTGAGATAGGACTCAAGATAACGTCATCACCCTGCTATCTTACTGGCCCAATACTGGAAGGACTGATGCTTCATGCATCTACTCGGTTCACTCCCTGTCTCCCATTCCCCCCTCCTCCTCCCTCTCACCCTCCGACTCTTTCTGCCCCTCCTCTTTTCTTTCTTTCACCTCTCTCCCTCTCATCGAGGACAGCAACAGCCAATCAGAGCGTGACGAGGGAGAGAGCGCCACTCAACACCAGGAAGTACGGCACTGAGCAGAGGATAATGGGTCAGTAGTGTTTGTCTAGTACTACTTTATTTAGACTGGCTAACACCGTTAACCTTTGACACCCCTACTCCCTGTAGAAGAGATGATGAGTTGCAGGTGCACTGTCTCTAGGGGAGGTGAGGCTGAAGGAACTGCCTGGCTTGATCGCTAACCGAGCTCCCGTCAACCCCATACAGGGAATACTGGCCCTGCACAGAGGTAGGACACCCCGCACACACACTCACTCACACACACTCACTCACACAGTATCTTTTTGATTATCCCAAGATATAGCTCACTTCCAACTGTCATTTTCTATCTCTCTCTAGGATAGCAGTGGTACTACGGGAGGTACTGTATATAGACGTGAGGACAGGTGGAATGGGAGGAGTGGCCATGCTGCTCGCAGGATACTGCATCCTCAGCTACACCTGCAGCTACCCACACATCAGTAAGTGTGTGCATGTGTTTGTCAATTCAAACTCTTTCAAGAAAATCTTTCTTTAATGACTGCGTTTTCCCTCTATAGAGCATGATCGCTGGAGGAAGTACCACTGAGCCCTGGCGGTAAGGGTCAGACTAAGGGGAAACCTCTGTCACTCAGGGACGGAGCCCCTAGTGGTGGAGACAAGATGTGCAGAGCTGTAGTCTCGTGTTACCTGGAAATAAAGGCTAGAAGAGCTGAAGCTATGGCGAGTTCTCTACATAGAATCGTCTGTGAGAGGTGGGAGAATGTGAAAGAGGCAACACTAAGGTGCTGAGCGAAAAAGTCTCATTTCAGTTTCATGTCTTCTAGTCTAGACGTTATATATACACTATATATACAAAGGTATGTGGACACCCCTTCAAATTCGTGGTTTCGGCTATTTCAGCCACACCCATTGCTGGCAGGTGTATAAAATTGAGCACACAGCCATGCAATCTCCATAGACAAACATTGGTAGTAGAATGGCCTTACTGAAGAGCTCAGTGACTGTCAACGTGGCACCATCATAGGATGCTCCCAGTTTGTCAGTTTGTCAAATTTCTGCCCTGTAAGTGCTGTTACTGTGAAGTGGAAACGTCTAGGAGCAACAACGGCTCTGCCGCAAAGTGGTAGGCCACACAAGCTCACAGAACGGGACCGCCGAGTGCTGAAGTGCGTAGCGCGTAAAACACGTCTGCCGGGACAGGGGCTGAGATTAAAAATAAAAGAATATAGGACAAAACACACATCACGACAAGAGAGACAACACAACACTACATAAAGAGGGACCTAAGACAACAACATAGCAAGGCAGCAACACATAACATCACAGCATGGTAGCAACACAACATGGCAGCAGCACAAAACAAGGTACAAACATTATTGGGCACAGACAACAGCACAAAGAACAATAAAGTAGAGACAACAATACATCACGCAAAGCAGCCACAACTGTCAGTAACAGTCTTTGAATGAAGAGATTGAGATAAAACTGTCCAGTTTGAGTGTTTGTTGCAGCTCGTTCCAGTCGCTAGCTGCAGCCAACTGAAAAGACAAGCGACCCAGGGATGTGTGTGCTTTAGGGACCTTTAACAGAATGTGACTGGCAGAATGGGTGTTATGTGGAGGATGAGGGCTGCAGTAGATATCTCAGATAAAGGGGAGTGCGGCCTAAGAGGGTTTTATAAATAAGCATCAACCAGTGGGTCTTGCAACAGGTATACAGAGATGACCAGTTTACAGAGGAGTATAGAGTGCAGTGATGTGTCCTATAAGGAGCATTGGTGGAGCACCCTTACCTGCCGATCTATAAATTAGATCTCCGTAATCTAGCATGGGTAGGATGGTTATCTGAATCAGGGTTAGTTTGGCAGCTAGGGTGAAAGAGGAGCGATTACAATAGAGGAAACCAGGCCTAGACTTAACCTTAGCCTGCAGCTTTGATATGTACTGAGAGGACAGTGTACCGTCTAGCCATACTCCCAAGTACTTGTATGAGGTGACTACCTCAATGTGCTACCATAGTGCAAATGTTAAAGTTTGGTAGAGGGGGAATAATGGTCTGGGGCTGTTTTTTATGGTTCGGTCTAAGCCCCTTAGTTTCAGTGAAGGGAAAGCTTAACGCTACAGCATACAATGACATTCTAAACAATTCTGTGCTTACAACTTTGTGGCAACAGTTTGGGGAAGGCCCTTTCCTGGTGCAGCATGACAATGCCCGTGTACAAAGCGAGGTCCATACAGAAAGGGTTTCTCGAGATCGGTGTGGAAGAACTTGACTGGCCTGCACAGAGCCCTGACCTCAACCCCATTGAACACCTTTGGGATGAATTGGAACGACGACTGCGAGCCAGGCCTAATCGCTCAACATCAGTGCTCAACATCAGTGCCCAACCTCACTAAAGCTGTTGTGGCTGAATGGACGCTAGTCCCCGCAGCAATGTTCCAACGTCTAGTGGAAAGCCTTCCCAGAAGAGTGGAGGCTGTTGTAGCAGCAAAGGGGGGACCAACTTCATAATAACGCCCCTGATTTTGGAATGAGATATTCGACTAGCAGGTGTCCACATTCTTTTGGTCACTTAGTGTATCAGTATATATCTGAAGTATTTATGTGGCTTTTTTTCTTTTCTTTTTCTGTTGTGATGAAAGGGAAGGATACTTCAACAGCACTTGTATTACTAGGACTAGTTAAGATTACTTGTTGTGTGAACAGCAACGAAGTGAAACCAGAACCTGTGAAGGGCTCCCAAGCCTGTCCACCTGCCCTCTGTCACTCTTGGACTGTCTTTGTATATGGCTCATGATTTCGCTATACCAGCAACATGCTACGTTGTAAGTCTGTGGTGCCTTGAATTAATTGAATGTGAAATAATGACCAGCAGTATGAGTTTAAACTGGACCCCACAACAAACTGAATGTCTAAACTACCACCAATAATACATTTGTTGGAGAATGTATTAAATCAATCAGGCTGAGCCAGTTTATGATTGTATTCAAAATGAATTTATTATTGACCTATTTTTGCTGTTGTAGTAAACACACAAACTAGAAATGAACAACTGACAGTATTTTGTAACAATTTCTCTTGGAACACTTCAAAGCCAACAGAATAAAAAAGAACTTCATTTTTCTCGTGTTTTTCCTCTGGGGTTTTCCTTACAAAAAATTATAAATATTTATGTTTCACGTTTTCATTTTTTATACCAAAAAAACCCTATACAAATCATGTAGATAGTGAGACAGACCAAAAGAAAGTCAACAGTGAAAACGGGTCAAGAAAGTAGAAATGTATTGCTCTCCTTGGCGGAAAGGGCATAGCCTAGTACCTCAACCCCTCAAGACACTCCTGTGTGAAATTACTTCCCGTTTCCCATATAGTCCACTACTTTTGAGTCACATAGTTACATAGTTACATAGGCTCTGGGTAAAAATATATGGGGAATAGTGTGTCATTTGAGTGTCGACCAGCAGACACAGGGGTCCTCAGGACCAGGGCTGAGAAGGCCACACCCAGTGGTTGTGTTCCTCTGCTCAGACACCGCTGGCACATGAAGACCTTACTGGTGCCCGACGTCACGGCACAGTCAATGACGTGGCACGCAACCATTGGTTGATGTATGCAACGTTTGAGCAGGAGAACACGACCATTCAATCCCTTACTCACTCAGACACAAGACAAACTGACAAACAGGCAGTGACGTGTTCTCCTTCTCTCTATCTAAGGCCTTCAGCCTGTTCCTTCAGTCAGTTTAAAAGCATAGTTTACATACACTTGTCTCTCATCTCTCAACTGTGCGGAGGGAGAGAAGGATAGAGTGGAGGAGGGGAAACTAAGTGTGCTAGGGAACGAGTAACATTCCTCCGGGGTGAGTGAACACACGCACACACAACAAACATACAAACACACCAGCACACGTACACAGAGAGTGGACATACATATATATACACATATATACCTTCCAGGGTCATTGGATCACATGACAGTGAGACATTGCCATGGTTGCGTGTTGACGTCGCTGGGACACACATCACTAACAACACAAATAATAGTGATGTTTCATTTCTAAAAAAGTAACTAAATCTAATCTAAATAAAAAAAGATAAACATGTCGTAACATTTCTCCCTCAATCTGAGGAGTTAGCTCCCCCCAACACCAATACACTTGTGTGTGTGTGTGTGTGTGTGTGTGTGTGTGTGTGTCTTGGTTCTTCTATACTTGTGGGGACAAGGATAGTAAAACAAGGAAAATTCTCCCTCGTGGGGACATTTCCCACATCCCCATGGGGACAAATGCTATTTTAAGCTTAGAGGGTAGGTTTAGGGTTATGCTTACAATTAGGGTTAGGGTAAGGGGTTAGGTTTAGGGTTTGGGTTACAGGTTAAGGTCAGGAAAAATAGGATTTTGAATGGAAATTTATTTTAGGTCCCCATGAAGATAGAACAAAATGTGTGTGTTTGATGTGTGGGTTGGTTTTTCTATCCTTGTGGGGAACTAAAATCCCCAAAAGTCCCCACAAGGATAGTAAAAAAAAAAAGAACAATTCTCCCTAGTGGGTACATGAGGACAAACGCTATTTTAGGTTTAGGGTTATGGTTACAATTATGGTTAGAATTAGGTTTAGGGGTTAGGAGTTCAAATCAAACGTTGTCACATGCGCAGGCCGAACACCAGTGTTTAGGGATTAAGGTTAGGTAAAATAGGATTTTGAATGGAAATTAATTTTAGGTCCCCACGAGGATAGAAGAACAAAACATGTGTGTGTGTGCGCGCGGAGGGGCATCACATACCTTTAAGGTACATAAGAAAAATGTCAAAGATACATTTCAAAAACTGACAGAAAACCAAAAGCTGCTTTAGTAGTTAGACACTCAGAGTGTGAGTGAGTCTCTCTGGCTTGACTATGAAAACTGAAGTATAAAACAGAAAAATAACATATTTCTTGTAGTTGTCATATCCATCAAATGACTGTGGTATTATACACTGAGTATACAAAACATTAAGAACACCTGCTCTTTCCTGGTGAATCCAGGCGAAAGCTATGATCCCTTCATTATGTCACTTGTTAAATCCACTTCAATCAGTGTAGATGAAGGGGAGAAGTATTTTTAAGCCTTGAGACAATTGAGACATGGATTGTGTATGTTTGCCATTCAGAAGTACAAATAGGCAAGACCAAAAATGTAAGTGCCTTTGAACGAGGTATGGTAGTAGGTGCCAGGCACACCGGTTTCTGTCAACAACTGCAATGATGCTGGATTTTTCACACTCAACAGTTTCCCGTGTGTATCAAGAATGTTCCACCACCCAAAGGACATCCAGTCAACTTGACACAACTGTGGGAAGCATTAGAGTCAACATGGGCCAGCATCCCTGTGGAACACTTTCGACACCTTATAGAGTCATTCCCCGACGAATTGAGGCTGTTATCTTGGGAAAAAAGGAGGGTGTTCCTAATGTTTGGTATACTCAGTGTGTGAAGATGTGTAATGTCAGGTGCAAAAATGAAAGGACATTTCTTACAAGGCTTCTTCATGTAAACATTTGAAGGACAACATAGAATTTCTCAGGCACAGAATCATCATCATCATTATCATCTTCTTCCTCCCTAAACTTCAGCATAATTGCACGTGGCTAAAGTTGGGGTTCAGGGGGTTGATATCTTCTTCCGGCTCACACCCAACAGGACATGATGTAACACAGGTCATGACCCCTGGCTGTCCTACAGTAACCATAGTACTGTAACCATAGAAAAATGATCTAGATTATATTTCTATGACTGTAACTAACTCAGAGCTGGTTGAAAAGGACTGACAATGGGAGAGTAAAATAAGAAAATAAACAATAACAAACATGTAGCCCCAAGAATGAGCCGGCGGGGCAAAGGATGGGAGGATGAGAGAGATGGAGAGATAGAATGGTGGCACGTCCGTCTGTCAAATCTGTCTGTCTAACATTCTAGAATGCTGTTGACGGCTGCCTCTAGAACCGAGTCTGTGTCGGGCGGGGTGGGAGGGAGGGGTAGGGGGGCCTGGGGGTGAGAGGACAGGTGAGACAGGTGCTGAGTCTGTTCCGTCCCTGTCGACACTGCCGCTGTGGCCGTAGCAGCCACGTTTCCAAGGTGATAGTTGCTGTTGTTGTTGTTGTTGCTACAAGCAGCTTTGTTTCCATAGTTGCTATGTTGAGTCCTCTTCAGGTCAATGATACTCTTATAAGAGTCTATTCCTCCTCCCCCACTACCTCCCCCCGGGTCTCCATAGCCCGACTGGGGGTCTGTCCTGTAAGGGGGGTCTGTGGTCGCCCCCCTGTCTGTCTGTTTACCGCCGTGGCTGGACGAGGGGGAGGAGAGAGGGTCCAAGGGGAGGCAGGGTAGGGAGACGGGAGATGTCTTCACCCCACAGCAGAACTCTTCCAAGAAGCCATCTATGGAGGGAGAGAGAGAGAGAGAGAAAGATGATGAGAAAAAATAATGGTCCACACTTTTTCAATGGTCCACACCCCTGCCAAGTCCCGCCTCCTCACCTGGGTCCACCAGTATCATACGTTTGTCTTGTGTCAGGTTCTGGCGCTCCTCTTGGTTGAAGGTCCTGTCAATCATCACCATCTCTGAGGAGGGACTGGAGCGCTGCAGGGAGGGGAAGGGACTTCCTGTTAGCACAACACTTTTCAAAGATTCAAAAATAATTGTGTGTGTGTATACTCACCTCAGCCTCCACCATCAGCAGTCGTCTGTATTTGTTGATCATGACCTGGGTCCTCTTCAATACCTGAGTCGCCATCGACTCAAACTCATCATCCACTGTTAAGAGACAGAACACAGTGGTTACACAAACACACACACACACTAGTGGTGCATGGATTGACACAACCTGTAGTCCCAGCGGTTATGTGCGCAGGGCGGGCGGGTTTAGGGTCATGAAATATGGCGTGGATGAAGGGCGGGAGGGTGGCGGGCGGGTTTAGGGTCATGAAATATGGCGTGGATGAAGGGCGGGGGGGGGGGGGGGGGGGGGGGGGGGGGGTTTGAATAAAGAGAAAACAATGCATTAAAAATCCATAAATGTATCATTCTTAAGCAGTTCATATCTATAGGCTACATTGAAGTTTTTATTTCATTATTTATTTAGGGACTAACTAAGTTTACCAAATACACACCAATTGCCAAATGTTTTGGGAACTTGGGCAGAAAAAGTTAACGTCAATCCACTGAGACAAAAAGTCTGAGTTGAATTCAATAAGAGAAAAGCTGCGAAATGTAGAGTTGAAAATAAATAGGAGGGTCAGAACAGTAGCATGATGTCTGGGTCAGATTTGGTGAAGTGGTAGAAGAGGATGATTGCAGTGGCAGCTACGTTCTGTGTAATGATCGTGAGACACTATTCCAATTCATTTACAAAATCTATATTTTGACTCGGGAACAGGAGTGGAGAAATATGATTCCTTTCATTCAGCCTCTTGAGAGAATGTGAATGCGCGATAGGGACCGTCGTTAAAAGGTGCTATCTTTATCAGCGCCATAAAAGCCGATAGTATTTCAACCACATAAAATATGCATCCAAGACGAACTGAAATCTTATCAGAAACATATTTGGTTGTTTTCACAGCTTTTAATTTCCTTAAAACCGGTTAAACTGATGTAATTTGTTATTTTTTTTTTTAAATAGCATTTTGTCCCCAGTCCTTAAACATCTTAGCTGCGTGAGAGAATGAGAGATGAAAAACCTTAACAATGTAAACTAGATTGAAGCATTCATTCTGTCATTAAAGACACTTCTGGTGAGCAAGGGTTGATTTAGTACTCTCGGGCAACAAAGGCATATGGCTAAGCTTCCCCTAAAGTATATTGAATTCAATTGCCAAAATTATTAAGCCTAATTAGTCTATTACATAAATTAATTAAAACATAAAAAACAGGCTACGACACCAGAATGCATGATTTGGCCACAGAGGATTATGAAAAAAGTCTTCTTTGAAAAAAATAAGCTGTGGATTGTTTTAAAATCACATTGCCTCCAGCGGAAGGGCCCACAATTTGGGCAGCGCACACGGCAAATACCAAATAGATGATTGTTGAGTTTCGACTGTCAGTGAAAAGTAGAGAGGCCCAGCCAGGCATAGGCCTATTGCAATATTTCAAAATACAATTACAGGAAAACATAGCTATTTTCTTTCCAAACTATTGCTGTAAAGCAGTGTTTCCCAAACTCGGTCCTCGGGACCCCAATGGGTGCACGTTTAGTTTTTTGCCCTAACACTACACAGCTGATTCAAATGTTCAACTAATCATCAAGCTTTGATTATTTGAATCAGCTGTGTAATGCTAGGGCAAAAAACTAAACATGCACCCCTTGGGGTCCCCGGGCCCCAAGAGAAGACATGAAAAGACTCTAATCTGTCTTTTAGTTATCAAAATTCGCAACTTAATTTAATGAACAATATAGCCTTTCTCAGGGATCATCAACTAGATTCAGCCGCGGGATGATTTTTTCTTGTAGACTGCAAATTGACCGCAAGAAGCCCAAACAGATATAATATTTGACTAAAACATAATCATTTTAAAGCTTGCTTACATATTTGAATATGATCACATACACTCAGTGGCCAGTTTATTAGGTAAACCCATCTAGTACCGGGTCGGAACCCCCTTTTTTTTTCCAGAACAGCCCAAATTCTTCGGGGAGTGGAAACATTGCTCAACGAGTATCAAGGGACCTAAAGTGTGCCAGGAAAACATTCCCCATACCATTACACCACCGCCACCAGCCTGTACCGTTGACACCAGGCAGGATGGGGCCATGGACTGGTGCTGTTTACGCCAAAACCTGACTCTGCCAACCGCATTACGCAACAGGAACCGGGATTTGTCGGACCAGGAGATATTTTTCCACTCCTCAATTATCCGGTTTTGGTGATCACGTGCTTCTTCTTGTTTTTAGTTAATAGGAGTGGAACTCAGTGTGGTCGCCTGCTATAACAGCCCATCCGTGACAAGGACCGACGAGTTGTGCATTCTGAGATGCTGTTCTGAGCTAACCATTTTCGTGAACAGGGTTGTGTAATTTAAAAAACTGTCCACTGAGTGTCTCTCTCTCTACTATGTGTGGGAATACTTTGGAACAGATTTCTGAAATTAAAATCACTTGAAGCTAATTTGCTTGTGTTTTTACAGTCAATACAAATACTGTATATATACACTGCTCAAAAAAATAAAGGGAACACTTAAACAACACAATGTAACTCCAAGTCAATCACACTTCTGTGAAATCAAACTGTCCACTTAGGAAGCAACACTGATTGACAATAAATTGCACATGCTGTTGTGCAAATGGAATAGACAACAGGTGGAAATTATAGGCAATTAGCAAGACACCCCCAATAAAGGAGTGGTTCTGCAGGTGGTGACCACAGACCACTTTTCAGTTCCTATGCTTCCTGGCTGATGTTTTGGTCACGTTTGAATGCTGGCGGTGCTTTCACTCTAGTGGTAGCATGAGACGGAGTCTACAACCCACACAAGTGGCTCAGGTAGTGCAGCTCATCCAGGATGTCATTAACTTTCTACGTGGCTAAAGGTTTGGGGTTCAGGAGGTTGATGATCTTACTTCACCGGCTCACACCCTAACAGGACATGATGTACACAGGGTCATAGGACCCTGCTGGTCCAGCAGTAACCATTAGTAACTGTAAGCCATAGATAAAATGATCTAGATTAATTTCTATGACTGTAACTAATCAGAGCTGGTTGGAAAAGATGACAAATGGGGAGTAAAATAAGAAAATAAAATCAATAACAAACATTTAGCCCCAAGAATAGCCGCGGGGCAAAGGATGGGCGGAATGAGAGAGATGGAGAGATAGAATGGTGGCACGTCCGTCTGTCAAATTCTGTCTGTTAACATTCTATAAAGAATGCTGTTTACAAGCTGCCTCTAGAACCGAGTCGTGTCGGGCAAGGGTTGGCGGGAGGGGCAAGGGGGGAGGGAGGGGCAGGGGGGCCTGGAGTTGAGAGGAGGTACAGGTGAGACAGGAAGCTGAGTCTGGGTTACGCCTGGGCATCTGTCGACATAAAGCCGCTGTGGCAGGAGGAAAGCCCACATTGGCACATGGTGATAGTTGCTGTTGTTGCTAGATGCAGCTTTGGTTTCCAAAGTTGCTATGTTAGGAGTCTCCTCAGGTGCCATGATGACTCTTTATAAGAAGAGATCTATTCTCCTTCTCCTCCTCCACCTGAGGGACTCCATAGCCCGACTGTGGGGTCTGTCCTGTAAAGGAGGGGAGTACTGTGGTCGGCACCCACTCTGTCTAGTCTGTTTACCAGTCGTGGCTGGACGAGGGAGGAGAGAGTGGTCCAAGGGGAAGGCATGGGTAGGGAGACGGGAGATGTCTTCAACCACAGCAAACTCTTCCATAAGCCATCTATGGAGAGAAGTAGAGAGGAGAAGAGAGAAAGATGATGAAGAATAAATAATGGTCCACACTTTCAATGGTCCACCCCTGCCAACCCCGCCTCCTACTGGGTCCACCAGTATCGATACGTTGGTCTTGTGGTCAGGCTTTCTGGGCGCTCCGTTGGTGAAGGTGCTGTCAAATCATCACCATCCTCTGAGGAGGGGACCGGAGCGCTGCAGGGGGGGAAGGGACTTCTTTAGCCACAACACTTTTCAAAGAATTCAAAAATAATTGTTGTGTGCTAGTATACTCACCTCACCTCACCATTCAGCAAGTCGTCTGTATTTTGTTGATCCTATGACCTGGGTCCTCTTCCAAATACAGTGAGTCGCCATCCGGGACTCATAACACCATCATCCACTGTTAGAACAGAACACAGTGGTATAACAACAAACACAGACAACACCTAGTAGGTGCATGGATGACGACACAATGTCAGTACTCACGCGTTAATGTGCGCAGGGCGGCGGTTAGGTCATGAATATGGCGTGGATGAAAGGGCGGGGAGGGGTGCGGGCGGTCATAGGGTCATGAAATTACATGGCGTGGATGAGGGCGGGCGGTGAGGCGGGCCGAATAAAGATAAATATATATATAAATATACTTAGACTTACAATATAATAATAACCTAACTAAGTTTTACCAAATAACCATAGACCCAAAATGTTTTGGATCAAATCAACTGAGAGAAAAAATGTCTGAGTTGATATTCAATATGAAAAAGCTGCGAAATGTAAGAGTTGAAATAACATAGTGAAATCAGAAGAAAGTCTGGGTCAGATTTGGTGAAGTGGTAATATAAGCAGTGGCAGCTTCATATAGAATACGCGATGAATTCAATCCCAAAACCTATATCTTGACTCGGGAAATGGAAAAAAGGAGTGGACGAGAACTATGATGTTTTCATTCAGGCCTCTTGAGAGAATGTGAATCGCGATAGGGACGTCGTTTTTAAAGAGGTGCTTATTTTTATCCAAGCGCCATAAAAGGCCGATAGAGTATTATCAACTCATCTGAAGATATGCATCAAGACCGAACTGAATCTTATAAAAACATATTTGGTTGTTTTTCACAGCTTTTAAATTTTCCTTAAATGTGTCTAAAAACGCTGGATGTAGATTTTGTATTTTTTTTTTTTAAAATAGCCATTTTTGTCCCCAGTTCCTTAAGACATTTAGCTGCGTAGAGACAGAATGGAGTAGATGAAAAAACTACATGTATAACTAGACGATTGAGGCATTCATTCTGTCATTAAAAGACTACTTCTGGGTCAGCAGGTTTGTTATAGAGTTACTCTCGTGCGACAAAGCATATCGGCTAAGCTTCCCCAAAGTATATTGAAGTTCAATTGCCAAAATTATTAAAGCCTAATTAGGTCCTATTACATAAATTAAGTAAAAACTATAAAAACAGGCTACTGACCAGATGGCATGCAGTTTGGTCACAGAGGATTATGAAATATAGTTCTCTTTGAAAAAAATAAGCTGTGGATGTTTTAAAATCACATTTGCCTCCAGCGAAGGGCCCAACAATTTGGGCCCAGCGCCACGGCAATGACATAAAATTAGATGATTGTTGATTTCAGACTGGTCAGTGAAAGTAAGAGGCCAGCCAGCATTAGCCTATTGCAATATTTCAAATACAATTAGCAGGGAAAACATAGCTATTTTCTTTCCAAATTATTCTGGTAAGAAGCAGGTTCCCAACATCGGTCCTCACGGACCAATGGGTGAGTTTATTTTTGCCCTAATCAACGAAACAGGTATCAAATGATTCAAATCTAATCAATCAAGCTTGTGGATTATTTGAAATCCAGCTGTGTATGCTAGGCAAAAACTAAACATGTCACGGCCCGTTGGTCCCGGGCCCAAGAGAAACATGAAAGGAAGACTCTAATCTGTCTGTTAGTTATCAAAGATTCGCAACTTAATTAATTGAACATATAGCCTTTCAGGGATGCACATCAACTAGATTCAGCCGCGGGATGATTTTTCTTGTAGTACTGCAGAAATTTTTGTTTTTATTGCCCAAGAAGCCCAAAACAGATATAATACTTTGACTACAAACATAAATATAGTTTAAAGGCACTTTACATTATTGAATATGAATCACATACGACTCAGTGAGCCAGTTTATTAGGTAAACCCAGATACTGAGTACCGGTTCGGACCCCGTTTTTTTTTCCAGAACAGCCCAAATTCTTCGGGGAGTGGAAACTTGCTCAACGAGTATCAAGGACCGTAAAGTGTGCCAGGAAACATCCACCCATACCATACACCACGGCACCTAGCCTGTACGTTGCCACAACAGGAAGGAGTGGGGCCATGGACTGGTGCTGTTTACGCAAAACCTGACTCCTGCCAAACCGCATTACGCAACAGGAACCGGGATTTGTCGGACCAGGAGATAGTTTTTTCCACTCCTCAACTTATCCGTTTTGGGTGATTCACGTGCTCTCTTGTTTTTAGTTATAGGAGTGAACTCAGTTGGTGCCTGCTATATCAGGCCCATCCGTGGACAAGGACCGACGAGTTGTGCAATTCTGAAGATGCTGTTCTGAGCTAACTCTATTTCGTGAAACAGGGTTTTTGTGTATTTAAAAAACTGTCCACTGAGTTGTCTCTCTCTCTACTACTGTGTGGGAATACTTTGGAACAGATTTCTGAAATTAAAAATCACTTGAAGCTAAATTTGCATTGTGTTTTTTAGCAGTCAATAACAAATACCTGTATATATACCTGCCTAAAAAACATAACAGGAACACTTAAACAACACAATGTAACTCCACAGTCAATCACACTCTGTGAGATCAAAACTGTCCACTTAGGAAGCAACACTGATTGAAATATAATTGCACATGCTGTTGTGCAATGGAATAGACAACAGGTGGAAATTATAGGCAATTAGCAAACACCCACAATAAAGAGTGGTTTGCTGAGGTGGTGACCACAGACCACTTTTCAGTTCCTAATGCTTTCCTGGCTGCGATGTTTTGGTCACGTTTGAAATGCTGGCGGGTGCTTATCACTCTAAGTGGTAAGCATGAGACGGAGTCTACAACCCACACAAGTGGCTGCAGGTAGTGCAGCTCACCAGGATGGCACATCAATGCGAGCTGTGGCAAGAAGGTTTGCTGTGTCTGTCAGAGTAGTGTCCACAGCATGGAGGCGCCTACCAGGAGACAGGACAGTACATCAGGAGACGTGAGGAGGCCGAGAGGGCAAACACCAGCAGCAGGACCGCTACCTCCGCACTTTGTGCAAGGGAGCATGCCTAGAGCCCTGCAAACATGACCTCCACGCAGGCCACAATGGTTGCATGTGTCGCTAACGGTCAAGAAACAGACTCCATGAGGGGGTATGAGGGCCCGACGTCCCACAGGTGGGGTGTGCTTACAGCCCAACCACCGTGCAAGGCACGTTTGGCATCTTTGCCCAGGAGAACACAAGATCTGGCAAATTCGCCACTGGCGCCCTGTGCTCTTCACAGGATGAAAGCAGGTTTCCACTGAGCCATGAGCACATGCTGGACAGACGTGATCAGAGCTGGAACGCCGTGGAGAACTACGTTCTGCTGCCTGCCAACACCTCCAGCATGACCGGTTTGTGCGGTGGGTCAGTCATGGTGTGGGGTGGCATTTCTTTGGGGGCCGCACAGCCATCCATGTGCTCGCCAGAGGTAGCCTGACTGCCATTAGGTACCGAGATGAGATCTCAGACTTGTGAGACCATATGCTGGTCGCGGTTGCCCTGGGTTCCTCCTAATGCCAAGACAATGATAGACCTCATGTGCTGGAGTGTGTCCAGCAGTTCCTGCAAGAGGAAGGGCATTGTGCTATGGACTGACTCGCCCGTTCCCCAGATCTAGAATCCAATTGAGCACATCGTGGACATCATGTCACGCTCCATCACCAACGCCACGTTGCACCACAGACTGTCGGAGTTGGCAGATGCTTTAGTCCATGTCTGGGGGAGATCCCTCAGGAGACATCCGCCACTCATCAGGAGCATGCCCAGGCTTGTAGGGAGGTCCATACAGGCACGTGGAGGGCACACAACCCTACTGAGCCTCATTTGACTTGTTTTAAGGACATTACATCAAAGTTGGATCAGCCTGTAGTGTGGTTTTCCACTTAATTTGAGTGTGACTCCAAATCCAGACCTCCATGGGTTGATAAATTTGATTTCCATTGATAATTTTGTGTGATTTTGTTGTCAGCACATTCAACTATGTAAACGAAAAAGTATTTATAAGAATATTTTCATTCATTCAGATCTAGGATGTGTTATTTTAGTGTTCCCTTATTTTTTTTGAGCAGTGTACTACCAGTCAAAAGTTTAAGAACACCTACTAATCAAGGGT